>NC_056740.1:6953423-7123423 GCF_019279795.1 Protopterus annectens
CACACACACACACACACACACACACAAAAACACACACACACACCCATGTGTGGGAATAAAATCAAATATATATGTGTGTATTTTTTCTGTATACTTCTTCTCTTCTGTGCCTGTTGACCACTGAGCCTCCACCTATCTGTCTTGACCCATTCATTCAACACGCTAGGTATACCCAGAGCAGGGTAAAAGCTGGCCAGAGAGAGGAACTGTCATGCTGGCAGCCATGGAAACTATGCCATCACTGGTACCCAGCATTGAGATTGTTAAGTAATGGGGTCATAACCTCAACCCCGGTAGCTGACATAAGTACCTGCATTACTGCACAGCATACTAGTTTCTCCTTGTATGCCCATGTTCTTCCACTCGTACATGATGAGGGCTACTATCACTAACTTAGACTCACCAAATCCACATCCTTGATTTTGGCCATCTCAATGCCCTGTGAGCTACTGATTACAAAGTGGTGATCAGGCAACCTGAACTACCACTGCATTCCCACATGGCCATGACCTGGTGTCACCCTCTCCACACAACCCTCCTTTACCTATTTTTTGAGTGCTTGAGGTGTTATTTGTACTTGGACCATCTAGGTCACAGTCAGATCTTATCATTTTGTGCCACATGGACAATCAGCAATAAAAGCATGAATATACATTTAAATAAACAAATACATATCTTATTTATTTTCTGTCAAGCACATTACCAGACATTTTCATCCACATTCATAAAGAAAAATGGAACTGAAGTTCTCTGCTTCCATCATTTTTCCTTTTGTCTATGTCAGTCTCCAGAACTCCCTTTCTTCCATCATTTATTTTGCATCCAACGTTTCCCTTTCTGTCTTTCCAAAAATATTTTACTGCCACCCATCCTTTATCATTCCCTGTTTGCCTACAGATCTACAACGTGTACACTGACTTGTAAACTGTGGCCATTTCTCCTTAAACTCTATATCCTGTTCCTAAAATATAACATTCTCCTTCCTCCTCTACATTAGCTTCTAAGCCAAATAGCTACCTTAATTTCTCTTTCCTCACTGTAATTTCTACCTGCTTATGATTTCTGCTTCTTTCATTTTCATGATTTCCAGCTGGCATCTAAGTCTATTGTCTTTCTTCTCATGGTTTTCCCCTGACCCCACACTAAGTTCTCTTTATACATGGATTCACCATGTTTCTACCTGCACCCTTGGTCAATTTTCTTCTCATTGTCACCTAAATTCCAATCCACCAAAAAATCTCATTTTCTCCTGTCTTTTTCCTTCTCTTATAATACCTACCTGATCAGATTGTCCACCTCAGGTCATGCCATCTTCTGCCTTCTTTTCACCCTCTTGCACTTCTTCTGTAAATTCTCCAACAAAATGTTTCATGCTCCTATATTCACATATCTCACCAATCTTCACCTATTTACAATACTGATTCCTTACTTAAACATATGTGACCTATTTAGATTAATTGAATCACAGATTGTTACTAGGCTAATGATCCGGGGGGGGGGGACTTTCTAAGTTTAGTTAGGTTTTCCTGAAAGAATAATGATGTTCTGTATCCAAATAGGACATTGAGGAACAGGCATTTATAACCTACCCCTGTCCATAAGAGACATGGGTGGTAGGCTCAGTGTATATTTCCTATTCCCCATCTACTGGTCTAGGTTGTGCTTAAATTTGGTAATAGACAAACTCAGCTTCACATATATGGGAAGCCTGTTCCATAGGAGGGGTCAGTCTCTGAGACACATATCTGTCTCAACACCATGTTCTAATTCACAGACAAAATTCCGGTCTCTAGACCTTGTTTTTCTGGTACTGTTTAACTTATAAGTATGAAGGAGATTAATAATTGTGGGGTTTGCAGATGCCTTGTATGCCAGGCATACATCATCCCTCAGAAATCTATAGGAAACTGAGTAAAGGGAAAGGGTTTTATGGCACTCTGCATAAGGCAGGTTTGTTACTCCTTGCATTGTTCTTGTAAGGAGCCTCTGAGGTTGCTTTAGTTGCTGCATATGTCTGGTCAGGTACCTACTGAAGGCAGCATTATACTCTTATGACTGGTCTGATAAGGGCAGCGTACAGTAGGATAATAACCTCTTTGAATATAGATGCCATGCCCTTACTTCTAAGTTACATAACTTAAAATGATTTTCTCACTACTGTGGCTACATGGTGGTCAAAGGTAAGGCTACTGTCTACATGCGTACCCAAATCCTTAACCATTGAGTTGACTCATATGGCTGTACTATCAACATGGTAATTAGCCAGGATGGTTAACTACCCAAATAGTACAGTTATGTATTTCTTAGCACTGAGTTAAAGACCATGACTTTGGAACCATTTGACAGTCAGGGATATGCCTTCATTAAGAATGCTAGTGTCTGCAGGGGAGTCGATGATAACCTCCAGCTTGCAACCATCTGCAAACTTAATCATCCATAAACCTTTATATCTGCTTCCACTTCAGAGAAATAGATGCCAAAAAGGAGTGGGTCCAATACCGAGTCCTGGGGGACTCAGCTAGTGACTGGACTTTTGCCGGAGGTGGCCTCACCTATTTTGACCTCCTGGGTCCTATCAGTGAGCCAGTTGGCTATCCAGTGTGTGATAAAAGAGTTTATACCTAATTTAGTGAGCTTGTCTATAATGCCTGAGTGGGGTATTGTATCAGAAGCCTTGGCCACATTGAGGAAAGCTGTGTTCACAGTCTTGCCCTCATCCATTGTCTTGTTGACCCTCTCAAAGAAGTCCACCAGATTTAATAGGCATGACTTTCCTTTAACAAAGCCAAACTTTGATGGGTCGATCATTTGCAGGTTACCTATATCATTGTTTTTCATATCTATGATGATTCTTTCCATGGCCTTACATATGAGGCTGGTCAGATTTATTGAACTTTAGTTTCCTAGACTGGTGGTTGGGCCTCTTTCATGCAGGGGAATGGCTGTAGCCATTTTCCATTCCTTATGCACAAAACCTGACTGTAAGCTCAGGCTGAAAAGTAATTCAAATGAACCAGGGTAGTTATGTTTCTGCTATTTAGTCAGCACCCTGGGATGTTATTTGGGACCATCGATGCAGTGTTTTTGTCCTTGGAAAGTGCATTGATGACCTGTTTCCCAGTAATGGTTGGTGGGATTGTGGTATGCAGTATTTCCTTTGTACTATCCAGGGGGGGGAGTTGCAGGAACAAATTTGAGCTGAACCTTTCAGCCAAAAGGTTGGCAATGGCCTCCAGTTCAGTGTTGCTGATGCCATTTACAATAAGTTCTGCCCATTGCTGTGTATTCCACTTAAGGTTATGGGCATAGCTGTGGAAAGCTTTGTGGTTGTCCTTTGTCTGAGAAGCTACTTTTTCTTCATATTTATTTATGTATTTACTTTATTTTACATTTGTTGACTGGGTTAGTCTGACTGAGCCAAAAGCCCTTTTTCAGCAGAGACCCGGGGAAAAAAAGCTCCATAGGCTTACATGAAACAATTTGAAAACAATTTAAAAACAGTTTAACAATTTTCATTTATATAACAGTAGATGAACAGTATTAATTCAGAAAGGCAAAACACAGTACATAGCATAAATACAGTACAGATGATTTGGAATGAATCAGAGCCTATAGTAAGTATGGGGCATGTGAGTTAGAATGAGAAGAAAAAAAAAAGGAGAGTTAAAGCAAAGGAAAAAAGATGGATGGTAATGAGGTTTAGTTGCACCAGGTTAGCTCTGCTAATAGTTAGAGGTGGTAATGAGAAGTACTTAGCTTTGTAGATAGTAAAATAAAGCAGTTGAGGAAGAATTAAGAGAGATAGGGAGAGTAAGTGAGAATAAAATGGGAATAGGTTGGATTTAATATGAGAGTTGGTTGAGAAGTAGGCTGGGAGGGAATGAAATTAAGAAGGCTGTGTGCAGAAGCAGGACCGATGGTTTATAAAGTGGTCTTTAGTAGCAGCCTTAAATTGTTTTGGGTTGGTAAGGGTCCTAATATCTAGAGGAAGTTTATTCCAGGTGATGGAGGGGTGGTAGCCATATATGTTACATCCGAAGGTAGTTTGGGGTTTGTAGATCTGGAGCAGATTTTGGTTACAGCTTCATAGTTGTCTAGTGGGAGAATAGCAGGAGATAAGAGGAGATAGAGTTGGACAGTAGGAAGGTTGGTATAGGATAGAGTGAATGATCTAGAGCTGAAGGAGGAGAAGTTGGTGGGGTAGCTCTAACCAGTTTATAAGTTTTAATGAAATACGGCGATGGGATTTGTAGGTTTGTTGGGCAACAAATCTAGCCACCTTATTGTAGGTAGTTTCAAGTTTAGCAAGGAGGGTGGAGTTGAGGTTAGTAAGAATCTGAGAGCCATATATTAGACTGGTTAGTAGGAAGGAGTGGGCGAGAGTGACCTTGGCATTGCAGGAAAGGAATTTTTTTTGATCTAGAGAGCAGTCCTAGTTTCTGGTGAGTCTTTTTGATGCAGTTATGAACATGTATGTCAAATTTTAGTTGGTCATCTATGGTAACTCCTAGTAGTTTAGTGCTGGGTTCAACTTGAATAGGAGTGTTATTAAGGGATAGAATGGTAAATGAAGGTTCAATATTGGAGACATTTTTTGTGAGGAAGAGTAACAGTTTTTTTTTTTTTTTTTTTTTAGGGTTGAGTACGAGCTGGTTGTCAGTGAGCCAAGATTCAACTGAGTTGAAGGAAGTTTGGGTAGCAGCAAAGAGCCTGGAGGGTGAGTTGGCAATAGTAGTAACAGTAGAGTCATCCGTGTACTGTACTAGAGATGACTGAGGACAGGAGGTATAGAGTCGGTTAGCGAAGATGTTAAAGAGTAATGGTCCCAAGATTGATCCTTGGGGTACAACTCATTTTAACTGGAGGGGCGGGGAGAGAGCAGACTGCCATTTAACAGATTGGGATCTGCCGGAGAGATAGCTTGAGAACCATGTAACAGTACCTGAGGAGAAGTTAAGGTTATGCAGCTTGTTCAACAGGAGAGGGTGATAAACTGTGTCAAATGCTTTTGACATGTCCAGGAATAGGCAGGAAATCAACTTGTGGTCATCCCTGGCAAAAGAGACTGTGTTAAGAAAGGATAAGAGTGTAGAGGTAGTACTATGTTTGGGTCTGAAACTGTCTTGAGTGGGTGTTAAGAGATTTTCCTGAGTTAGATATTGCATAACTTGTTAATGTATAGACTTCTCAAGCACTTTTGAAAGAAGAGATAGGATGAGAGTGGGTTAAAAGTTTGAGATATCAAAGCAGTTAACTCCTTTATGTATTGGAAGAGTGTGGAATTGTTTCCATATGGATGGCACTTTTGCTTCTAGAATAGACCGATTAATAAGGATAGATACTGGTAAGGCAAAAGAGTCTGCTGCCAGTTGGAGAAAGGTAGGAAGAATTTTGTCAGTAGATGTGGAGCAGAGTTTTAAGTTAGATAGTAAAGTTTTGATATAGCTAGTAGATACAGGTTTGAGGGAGAAGGTAGTAGATGGGTGTGTAGTGGTTCCTGTGGAGTGAGAGGTAAAAGTTGAAGTTAAATTAGGTTTTAGGAGCTCAGATATGGAGTCGATAAAGTAGGATTTAAACACTGTAGCAATTTCTACTGGTGATCTTTAAGGGAAGGATTTGAGGGACTGGGGTTATTAGGATGTAGTATTTGATTCATGGAATTCCAGAATTTTTTATAGTTAGATTGTAGTGCAGTAGGTGGGTTGTAATAAAAATCTTTTTTATCTTTGTTTATGTGTTTTTTAGTTAAGTTTCTGACTTCTCTGTATTTTTGTAGGTCAGCATGGAGGTTTGTTTGGGACCATATTTTCCATAGTTTGTCTCTGTTTTTCATTAGGGAGAGTGTGGTTTTCAATAGCCATGGGGGATATGTTTGATTTAATGAGTATGGTTCGGATAAGTGCGAGGGAGTCTAGTATACTGAGGAAAGTTGAGTTGAACTGAAGGACTGCTTCATCAAGAGGGAGATTGTTAAGAAAATTCCAGTTAATATTAGAAAGAAGGACATTGAAAGTTTCAGTATTGAAGTTAGAGAGTTTACAACAGGTAATAGCTGGGTGGTTTGGAGAAGTGGGAAGAGAACCTAGTCACTTTTATCGGTGAGTGGTCACTTAGGGTGTTAGGTAGGGTTTGGGGGTTATGACATTTTAATGGTTGAGATACAAGTACCCAGTAATAAGGCTACTTGAGGTATGAGTATGATCTGAATGAGTTGGATGTGTGATAAGCTGAGAGAAGCCACATAAGTTAATATTATTTTTGGAGTTTGGCCTTTGAAGTATTAATTAATCCTCTTAGCTGCCTGTTTAGATTGGTCAGGGGCCTTTTAGTTTGTTAAGCTTTGCTCCCCCTTTCTTTGGCCAAGATTTTTTCGCCTTTGTTGTATAACCAGTTGATATTGTGATTCTACCATCATGGCATGTCTTTTGAGTTTGTCTTATTCTTACCACAAGTGAGCACTGCTTGCTCTATACAGCTATCAATATAGCTGCACAAAGATTTGTAAATAGCTCAGCATAAGCTATGGTGTTTACTAGGTTTGGGGGTGTGATGACCGTGCCCTGGCCCAGCAATCAAGGAGTCTCAATCTTCACCACTAACACCAGGGAGGTCGTCTCCTAGAGGAGGAAAGGATAACTAATACACACAGTAAAGTGCAATTTCCCTTAAATGCACACAGAGATCACAGTCAGTCTGGGGCTGGCTGCTCCCTTGCTCACCAGGTCGCCAATAAGACTCCCCACTGGCACAGCTATAGGGTCCAGGTCTCAGCCTAACTGGGCAAGCTAGATCCTCCAGTACCCTCTCTGTCCAACCAGTGCTTCGTGTCCTTGCCAGGTAGCTGACACAACACACACACACTTTGAAATAAATATTTATACACTTTACAGACACTCCTGGGAAAGGCTGACACAGATTCTCTAGCTGTGCCCCTTTACCCAGACTATATGGTAGTAATTACTGCCACCATCCAGTTAATAATATCAGGGTGTTCAATTATTACTGTGCAATATTAATATCTAATGGTAATGTGACTATACAGTCTAAGGCTTATTGGAAGGGCTTAGACAGTAAACTCTATAAATATATAATGTACTCTAAAGCATACTTCATCTCTACACAAACCAGTCACCGGTAGAAGGTTTTAAAAATATTTAATAATACATAATTAAAACACTAGACAAATCTACTATACCACAGAGATATCTAAGAGTTCACAGATCACACAGAAACTTAAAATAATACAGTAGGACAGGTCTGGTTTCAAAGAAAAATACCTAATTAATCTTTACTAGCTTTAACTATTCCTACAAGATATCACAGTGCTAAAAACGTGCATGTGAGCATAAGCAGAGTGCTGATAAGTTAGATGTCCAGATCAAAATGCTTCTGGTCTCTTGTGAGAAATAGAATTTAAACATCACTAACAAACATGTCTCTAAGGCCCTCCCAAAATTGCATCATTTTGACACTTAGGTTTTCGCAGTATTCATATTGCATCATCTTAACACCTGGTCTGAGTTCTCAGGCCACAAACTGCATTATTTAGCAATCTAACACCTCCTCAGAACAACGATACAAGACATTTCACATGTATATCCTAACAGAAACTAAAGCAATAAAAGCACCTTCCACATCTAAATTCTGGTCATAAACTTTAGCCTTAGAACAATGGGCATGAAATCTTCATCCAGCTGCCCTCGGGCCGAATTCTAACATGAAAGGATACAACATGCATCACTGGGCCAGTAGAGTGCAATGTTGTCACATATTTTGCAGTTCCACATTTCACAGTGTTTTCTTACATTTAAAAACACAAGCCTGTATTTTACTTTTATTTATACAGTTGATAGAATTATATATTAAATTCTATTTGACTAGGCTGGCAGCCTTCACCCATCTCTCCCCAGTCGTCACAAGGGGTACCAAGAATTTAGCCAAGGTGTCGTTTAGTAGAGAGAGGATAGCCTTGGAATACTTCCTAAAGGTTTTTGGTTTTGTTGGGTCCCAGGATTTAATTTTTATTTTAAGCAATACTGCTTTATGATCAGATCTGATGAGCAAGGATATTATATTGGGTGAGGAACATCCCTCCCCTATGTTTGTGAGTACAAGGTCAATGATGTTTGTACCCCTGGTAGGAGAATGTACCAAGTGTTCCAGGATATTGGTATTAACAATGTTTAGGAATCACTGGGCTTGTGCATTAGAAGTGGTGTAGGATTCCTAATCAATAGAGGGGTAATTGAGATCCCTCATGAATATTGTATTGGGTTGAACAGTGAGGGGCTCTAGTATACTGAGACAAGTAGTATGGGTTTCCTGGGACATGGAGGGGGACCTATTGGTTGCAAGACGTTGGTATGAGACCCTGTTTATGGTGAGCTGCACATGAATGAGTTCCAGTTGATCATACATTTTAACTAGTGTGGATGTGAGGTTGGTTTAATACAGACTGAGACTCCTTCACCTTTAGTTTCCTCCTGTGCAGTAGCTGGTCTAAAGGTTTGAAAGGAATTATAACTTTGCAGTGGTGGGGCACTCTCTGCACCTTTAAACTAGGTCTCTGCAGGGAGAAGAAGGATTGCAGGGAGTAAAGCTTCTTGTTAAGACTTATGTCTCTCTCTCTATCTCTCTCTCTCTCAATATCAACCAATTCTCCCTTTTTCTTCACTTCTTAGAGTCCCACTTCATTCTTTCTCTGAAACTTTTTCCAAAAATCATCTGTCCATCTAATGTGACATTAAAAACCCATAACGACCTCCCCTCTGGATTCTTTCCCATGAGCTAACATATCATGTCTTCCCAATGACACAAGTCTCTTGAAAAAGCCTTTTCTGACTTTCAGCATAAATGCTCTCCAGGATTCCACATTTCCTGAGTTCAGAATCAATTTAATAACAGTCAGAATGAATTAGTCAGAAGAATGATTTCATCTATAAGAGTATATACTGCTAGGCATATACCAGTCCAATGGGATGATAACAGAATATTGTACAGCTGCAATAAAGAAATATACAGAAGGAACAACCAACTCTAAATTGTGCAAAACCATTTAATAGCTTTAAAGCAAGAAGGTGGTTGCAGCATGGCTCACCAGATGACAAAAGCACAAGGATCAGGACTATTAATGGGGGGGGTCATACTGGGAACGTTAAGATACTAGCATTAATGATGGTGAAAATAAGGCTGATAATGAAGCACAGAGGAACTGAATGTTAGAATGGATATGTATAACAAGTAAAAGAAGCAATAGAAAACAGGCTAATAAATCCTTTCAGAAATTAGAGTGCTTGTGCTCTCACCAGCATCTCAATAAAGTGATTTTCTAGAATTAGCCCAACTCTTCTTTGCCCGTGATTGCAGAAATGAGCTACCCACATCATAAGGGGGGCCTGCAACACCCATGTGAATATAGCTTCAGCATTCATTTATCACAGCTACTGCCATATGGTGGATTAGTTGTCTGAAGGCTCACCCTCAGGTCGCCTTCTCCATCTCATCCCTCTAATGGGAGCACACAAGGAAGGTACTCATCCTGTTCCACCTTAAGTGACACACACAAAGTACACGCATATCATCCATTGACTATGCTAGCAAGTGCGCAAGTCAGTAGTCGAACATGATTCAGCTGGGTGATGTGAGGACTCTACCTGTGTACTCTACCAATGTAGGCTAGAACTAAGTCAAGAATTATACAACAATAGGAGGGGAATAAAACTAATAAGGGAAAGAAAATATTAATTTATGTAGAGCTAGGAGAAAAAGAGAAGTCTATGAGAAAATAATTACACAGAGATAGGAAATTAAAACCAATTTAAAACCAGGAGAACACAAGTGAAGAAATGCATGGAGTAGATGTCAGGACACTGCAAAAGGGACAGATATATGGAATTAATATACAGGCATTTTCTTACATCAAACATGTTATATAAGCAAATAGGAAAGAAGACACAACTTGGTGGAGATGTGAAGATAAGGATGTAGATTCAATGTATATGCTGTTTTTTTAACTGAACAAAGATAAAATAACTTTGGACTCTTTCATATAAGAAATTGGAAGAAATGTTTCATACGCAGATGGACAGACATACATCTCTTAGCGTTGTTGCATAACGTGGATAACAGGAAAGACTCTAGGATGGGTAAAAAGGAAATAAATAAAACTAATTTCAGCAATTGTTATTAAGTCAAATATAGTTAAGCAGTAAAAATCAATCTATGAATATAAACAAACATTACCAATAAAGGACACTTTAATCCTTATCAAACACACTACAAAATGGTTCAGACTAAAAGGAAAATAAAAAAGTTAAAGAAGACTTGAAAGAGGTTATTAAATACTTTAGACCACATATTAGATAAAATCATTATTGGTATACAGAGATGATATATATATATATATATATATATATATATATATATATATATATATATATATATATATATATATATATATATATATATTTATATATATATAGATATATACACACACACACACACACACACACACACACATGCACACATGCACAAACACATACACATGCACACACACACATAGATATATATATATATATATATATAAATATATATATATATATATATATATATATATACATACGTATATACGTATGCATATACAAAGAGCAAGTATTTTGGAATCTGGCCCCTGGTGTACAGATACGCCTTACATCTGAGTAAGGCACTTATTCTGAGAGCAAGTCTTTTAGAATCTGGCCCCTGGTCTACAGATAGGCCTTACATCTGAGTAAGGAACTTATTCCCAGAACAAGTCTTTCGGAATTTGGCCCTTAGTGCACAAACAATTTGGACAATCATCTGAAGAGGATTACATAAACTACAGTTCAACAAAAGTCCACATAGTCATAAACAACTCACTTTCTAAGAATGAAGCTCTTGTATAACATGCACTGAAGTAGCCTCACAATTGTGAAGAAGATACGAAATTGATTATATTTTACTAAGGTAGTGAATTATAGGACAGGGATACCAAGTGGCCCAGGAAAGCATGATATGCTGAGGGGTCCCCACCCCTCTAAAATTAGTGCTACTATTATAAAGCATCTATATCACACTATCGAAAATTTACTTAATCGAAGCAATAAATGTCAAACTTTATTGATCGATTAAGTAAAACATCAAATAATGTAAAAAAAAAAAAAAACTAAATGGAGTAGGCAGGGGGGCAAGCCCACCTGCACCCCCCCACACCCTCCCTACTTAAATATACCAATTCCGAGACCGCACTACATTGAGGTAAATGGAAATCTCCCCTTACGGAGATTTCCGTTTACTTGCACGATGTTCTTCACTTTCAGTATTGTCGTGCCGACAATATCAGACTCGATATTGTCAGCTTATGACAACGTGAAGTAGACCCCTTATAAAGGATGGACCTCCTCTTATCAAATTTACAAATCTCACTGTAGGGCATAAAAATGTGTTAGACATATCATGTCAAATTTAGAATGCCAAAGGTAAAATGCATATGTCTGGCTTAATACAGAATGCAGACATAAAGTCTAATAATTATCAGTGGAAAAGTACATACATACATATATATATATATATATATATATATATATATATATATATATATGCAGGTGTAGGGCAGTAGGTCAAATGGACACTGCCCTGACACCCAGGAGATCAATATCAGAAAGTTGAAATCACTAATAACAATACGATCTACACATAGTCTAGGGACTACCCTGGAGTGGACTAAACCAGTGGTAAGTGTTTATGCAAGGAGGCAATTCCCCCTTTACTCCCCAACACCCCCTGCTAATTATATATATACTAACTCAAAGACTGAACAGTGCCTGTGGGAAAGGAAATATTTTCCTACCCAGGGATTGTCAGTCTCGTGCTCTTGTCAACCACCTGTCTGTGTCAAACCAATGGTGTCGATCTCGTAGGTGTTGGGGCAGTGTCTGCTCAACCTAGTGCCCCAACACCTATATATGTAACCTTTAAAATACAGATAAAAAGACTGAAAGCACAAAACACTAACTACAAAAATATTGAATCACAAAACATCAAATATTTCTTTTCCACTAAATAAAACTTCACTAATAAACCCAGTTGCAAAACCAAAGACCAAGTGGCATCTTGGTAGTTGTAGTATTAGGGAATGGGTTTTTATTAACAATGTGTAGGGCTGAGGTTAGGAACTGTGGTAGAGTTAGGGTTACCACAGCAGTAAATTGGGCAACCCCAATCCCAACCTACACATTGTGTTACTAAAATCCCTTCTCTTAACAGTACCAGTACATAAGACAAAATGTTCTAGAAAATATACAACACCAAACATGCACAGCACTAACTCTATCCCCTTGCCTAACCCTTGTTCTAACCTTAACCTACAAACACTCACGCAATTTTCCTGCACACTACTGCTTACCTACACTTTCTAAAACTTTATTTTGATAATCTTTGATTCTCGCAAATGTGCATTCACTTATTTGTATGTCTATATTTTGAGCTTGCACAAAAGTTTTTCTATATTTTAAGCATTCTACGTTTTGAATTGTATATCACCATCTTACCCATGTCATTAATTATTAATTACCATTCTACTGGCAATGGGCGGCCATGGTGGTGCAGTGGTTAGCATTGCCGCCTCACAGCAAGAGGTTCTCCGGTTCGATCCTTGGCTCGGGTGCCTTCTGTGCGGAGTCTGCATGTCCTCCCTGTGGTCGCGTGGGTTTCCTCCAGGTGCTCCGGTTTCCTCCCAAAGACATGCTGCAGGTGGATTGGACACTCTAAATTGGCCCTAGGTGTGCGTGTGAGTGTGCCTTCTGTGGAAGGTTGGGTGCCGGGCTGGCAACTCAACACCGTAAAACTCCACTGCCATTCAATGTGTGGACAAGGTGATCCGCTGTGGCGACCCCTAACTGGGAAAAAGACGAAGAAGAAGAACCATTCTACTGGCAACATCGGTGAAAAAACTCCCTATCATGCTAAAAACAG
Source organism: Protopterus annectens (assembly GCF_019279795.1). Classification (NCBI taxonomy): domain Eukaryota; kingdom Metazoa; phylum Chordata; order Ceratodontiformes; family Protopteridae; genus Protopterus; species Protopterus annectens. Next base: position 6,966,417 of record NC_056740.1, read on the forward strand.
GAAAAAAAATCACACACTATTTATAAAACAGACATACACAATTTTCCCAAAAGATACCCTGCCAGCCTAATTCAACCCCCTAGAAATAAAACTCATGTAATTAATAGTGAAACACAACAATTTAATTTATTTTACATTTGTTGACCGGGCTAGTCTAACTGGATATATGCCCATTTTCAGTAGAGGCCCGGGGAGAAAAGCTCCACATAAAAAACAAGAACAAACAAAATATTACAACTTCGGTTACAGTTCACTTGTCAGACATAACAGGTGTTACATGGTAACTTAGCATTCATGATAGAAAAAAACGCAAAAAAAAAATATAGGAAATCCTCTTTTTTTTTTTTTTTATTTATTTATTTATTTATTTTTGTGTGTGTGTGTGTGTGTGTGTGTGTGTGTGTGTGTGTGTGTGTGTGTAGTTGACCAAACAAATAGTAGAAGAAAAGAGTATTCAGAAGGATGTAGGAGATTCACAAGAGAAAGTTATAAATAAGGCACAGGAAAATAGAACAGATATATACAAGACTGGAGAATTAGTTAAGGGCAGTGACTTAGCTATAAGGCAGTAAAATAACAATGCAGTCTTTCAAGGGTATAATAAGTCTAACTAAGAAGGTAGTGGTCTTAAAGTGGCTATAGAGTGAATATTAAATTGGTGCTATAATCTAGGATGACAGGAAGAGAGATCTTAGTCAGGGTTAGTATAATAACATAGCCAGTGGGTTGTAAGGTATAATTTGAGTATCTTTTTGAATAGTGCAGTTGAAGAAAGAGATGTGAGTTCAACAGGTAGAAGGTTCCATCTTTTTCCCACAGTGTTAGAGAAAAGGGAATCTTCTGCTTTATTGTTGGGCTTTCGTCTAGATACCAGTAGTTTATTTGCTGAGCGTAGGTTTGTGAGATTTTTATATGGGCTGATTAGACTCGTGAGAATTGGTGTATTAAATGGATGATGAAGGGTTTTATTGGCAATAATCAGTTGGTGGAATATAATTTGATTAGGCAGTTCCAGCCAACACAGTTGCTTCAGATTTTGGCAGTGATGGGTACTGAAAGGGGAGCTGGTAGCAAATCAATATAACACTATAAAAGAAAAGTAAATAAATAAAAAGAACATAACTATCTCACCAGAAAATAGTACTACCAATGAAATGGGCCCAATTCTGAAAAACAGCACCAAGATAAAAGTAACTAAAATACATAACAAAAGTACAAAAGCAACACCTTCTAAAAAACCTCACTATACTCACTAAACTGCAAAAATTATACAAAAAAATTACCCATTACTATTAAAAATATGATTAAAATTACCTCTGAGCTCATCACAAGGCTTGCTCTATAAACTTATAGTATACAATATTTCATGTTTGTATGACACACCAGACCCCTACATATTCCATTCGTACAGGTACACTGGTTTCCTGGGAAGTCACTGCTGTCAGTTTGTAAGCAGGGCTAATACAAGAGGTACTGTAACGCAGCCATTAATTATACAGTCAGTACTAACAGTGAGCAGTTACTGAAGATGTAAGCAGCATGGTTTACAGATACGCTGCAGAACAGATATGACAAATAAGTCCGTAATTAACATCTAAGGAGATAATGCGTTGGTTTGGATCACCAAACTATATTTGTAGTGCGACACAAAAGGTAAAAGGTTGTGGTTAGCAATGCATGCAGAGCAGAGCAACTTACAAATGGTGTCTTACAGCAATGCGCTGTCTTATAACCCTACACATATTTGGTATGTTGTTACACTTCCTACTACTTGCCAATGCAGTCTGCTGAATTTGCACAGACACACTACATATTGTGGCACTTCACAGCTCTTAAAACATATAAATCCGTGCAAGTGTAGTCAGTAGGTGCACGGCCAAACTATAGAATCCAGAAAAACAAAAAAAGGTGATGAAGGCTTATACAGCCGAAAATGGTATGTGACTATATAATACAAAACTGTTTTCACTAAGATAGTGTGCTGGCCTTTTTTGTTTTTTTGGATTCTATAGTTTGGCCGTGTACCTACTGACTACACTCACACAGATTTATATGTTTTGAGTTTATTTAGCATTTTCTGCGCTGTTAGTCCTTGGTGAAATATTTTTTAATAATATAAGTTAGCTATTGTTTGTAAGACAAGGCGAGTTGTATGGTTTTGGTGCTCGTCTATACTGAGTAGATTTCAGTTTCGATGATGATAATTCACTTTGTTGGATGCTATTAATGGCTTTCAAATGTGGTTCCACGGTATTTGCTACTTTTATGGAAACTAAAAGCCTAGCCTCTTTTGGAAATTGGCCATAGCTGTGGACTGTAGCAGCATGGGTTTATGTTTTTTCTGTCTTCTTTTCAAGTGTTAGTGCTGTTAATGTTGGGTGGAACGCATGACGCTATATAGGCCAGTTGGGGGTTGTAATAAACTAGAAAGACAATAACTTTTGGTCGTTTATCCAACATTTCGTGTTTTGAAGATTAAAAACTGTTGCTGGCTTTTGTTATATGCTTCTGAATTACTCCACAGTTCTTCCCAGAAGCTAAGAGCAAGTAGATTTAAGTTTTCATCATCTTCACCAACTGTATTATGCAAACTGATTACTGAAGCAAACCCTATGCTTATGAAGTCTGTCACACTAGCTACCTGTCCAGTTCTCATAGTCACATTTCCAGCTATGGTAACTTGAGTTAACAATGTGCTTATACAATTTCTACTAGCTGTATATCAATGCTAATGAAAATATACAAGCAATACATTTCAGTTCTCTCCTATAAAGTTTCATATTTCCTTGATTGTCTGGCTAGATTCAGAAAAGGTATATGCACACACAAATGAAACCAAATACAAAGCAGAGTTACACACACCCATCAAGCCTGTCATAGTTTCTTCATATTTTCTTTCAGATATGATTCACAGATGAAACAAAATGTATACATCTTTCTTGGACAAACAATTTCCCACTGGTTTCCAATAGCAAAAATGTGCAGCAAAATTGAAAATGGGAAAACAAGGCCATGCAATACTAAGAACAATTATGAATCCATTTTTCTTTTCATAAAGACACAGATATGAGTGCTACATTGTATGACAGATGCAGACCTAATGCCTGTGTAGTGATTGCCTGGTGCCAAAAGAAATGACTTAGTTACGGTCCTGACAATGCTCGTTTTAACTCCTTAGAGAGAAATGCGGCACTGTAATCCTGCTGTGGAGAGGAAGAAGAATGTCATAGTATGTGATGCATTTATTGTTGAAAGTAGTGCATGGAATGACAGATATCCAGCTATGTGGGCAGCTGTGCAATTACAGTATATCTTACCCTTAACTCCTAGTGGACCTGTGGGTAGGAGTACATATATATATATATATATATATATATATATATATATATATATATATATATATATACAGAAAACATAATAGAGTTAAAGATAGATACTTCACATTGCTTCATACGTGGAGAAATTGCAGAATTTCCCATGGCTTTCTCAACATGACAGGAATAGCTGTGGCTTGTATTTTATCAGGTCAATTTACTTACATATGAAACCGTAAGGGAGGTACAATGTCCCATTCCAATAGTGAGTCAAATGACATATATCTGAAATTAACATGACATACCGTGTCAGTCAGTGAGCTACAGTCTGTCACGTGATTCACACCTGGGATCATCCAGTCTTTAGAGCCTATTATTATAAACATACAATGTATGTTAACATTTCCTACACACTTGTGTGGCTTTTCATTGCCTTTTCTGTCAAGGCAGTAATCTACCGTACTCATTTGTTTACACATTAGTTAGAGTAATTTCAAACAGAGCAGCAACACAGTGAAGTTGAAGTTCAGCGTCAGGTTAATTATAGTGCTTAATCATTTACAACTTAACTCGAATTATATAGAAAATGATTCCAGTGAATCAATAAAAAGTACCCATTGTAGATGCAGACTACTGGCCAGAAGCAATATAATTATATTTTAAATATGAAAAATGAAAAGCAAACTATTTGGTTTAGTATAAAAATTAAGGAGCTTAAAAACACTATTCAAAAAGTCCAAAAGGCACAAATAAACCTAAAACCCGAGACAAATCATGTCCAGTTTAGCTGAAGCAGTTCTCATTATCTGCTGTTTATGACAGCAGGAATACTTCCTGAAAGCATAGCCCAAGACTTCTTTGTTCAAGAATCAGGGACAAAACCAAACATAATTGGGGGGGGGGGTGTCTCAAAATCAGAAATGATTTTTAAATATTACTCTATTTTACTTAAAAAGTCAATGTAAGAACAGGTTTTGCATCAGTGTGCAATTTCTGAATAAGAAGTATGAAATTCTAATGTCTGGTATTAGTAATTGACTTTAATCTCCAATGGTTTATCAGAAAATTAGAATTTTTAAATGGGCAGGGCAAATATATGAGGCAAAATCAGGTAGAGCTGTGAGTTTTTGCTTCAAAGCAGGAACACTGCTCATCTTCAAGACAGTCTGTTTTCATCTTGCACATGAAAACAATAGCAAAGCACAAGAGTTAAATGATCCACATATTCAAAATTTCTAGTCGGGGGGGGGGGGCAGAAATAGTTCCACAATCCCTTGCTGTTATATCTCCAGATCTGCAGGTTAGGAATTCAACAAAACACATTCACAGCAGTAAATGTACTTATGCAGAATTAGATGATGTAAAACAATATGAAATCAATGTTACAGCCTTCAGAAATACTGTACGGAATATATAACAGTCTTAAAAGCCGTAACAGATAAAATAGTCATTCCAGTCAAAAGTAAACAGTACATTTAAGTTGCCAAATAAAGAGGAAAGCAAGACAGAGAAATGAAAAGACCGAAAGAGGTTGTAATATTAAATAGGGGTCTACGTCACATCAGTTCTACAACCTTATTTGGTTTCATTACTCTTAAATGCATTTTCTCACCTCCAGGCAAGTTGCTCAACACAAAACTATCATCTCTTAGCAAGTTTTCCCCCTTCCAGCATGTACATATGCTGATTTTGGAATATCTCGGGTGATAGAAGATACAACACCACAAAAGACAGTCATCATAGCAGCGTAGGCAATACATGCTACAGCTGCTTTTCAGAGCTTTAGCTAAAAACAAAGCTTTGCAACAACACATGAGAAGTGGAAAGTCATGTCATTCAGTGGATCCAATGCAAAGGGAGATTCACTTTTTGAAAACAGTATGACTGATAAGTCTTACAATGCTGGGGAGTGAAACACAGAGGAATATAAAAAACAGTGACAAATGACAGTGGTACAAGCAAAAAGGTAGACCAAGGCTAGATTCAAGGCCAACATATATACATTAGTAGGGAAGTTTTACAGAAGCATATAAGGACTGACTTGCCCCTTGGACTTCCCACTTACCCACTGCTCTACAGTGGCTGACCCTATATGACATTAAACCAGGTATATCCCTCAAAAAATTCTTAACTCTAAATTCAAATCAATATTGTAACCTCTAATAAATGTTCCTCAAATGCATGACAAAGTTAAAAAGTAAATAAACCAAATTTAAAAATTAAACATGCAATTGAATTCCACCACTGTTTTTTTTTTCTTTCAGTACACCCATTCCACTGCTAGAAGCTACAACTGTCTGCTGCATGTTTAGAGATACTTCCCTATCAATATTAATTAAATAATGAATTACTACATCTGTTGCTTTTTGTATCTTTTGTAAGTCCAGCCTGCTACATCTCTTTAAAGTGGCTATGTGACGACAAACTCTGCTACTGCAAATAAAATACATTTAATACCTTAACAATGTAATCTGTAATACAATTCTTCCAAACACAGAGGACTGTGGGACAATGATGGGAATCTGTAGCTAGCAGTAAAATGATAGTCAGATTGCCAGGTACTCCAAGTTATAGTTGTGGGCAATTTCTTGTAAGGTGGTAGTACTTCTGATAAATACAGATACCCCCCCTTCACAGTTACCCAAGGGCCGGAAGGCATGACAAGTACTAAACCGTAAGGCCCTTGGTCAAGGGTAAAAACTGTGGACATGAAAGTGTTTGGAAGGGTATCATAAAGTCTATGGATATGACTGTCCTTATCCTCCTGTCCTTTGTGACTGACAGCCATTCAGGCAGGTGAACAGACATATAGCCTCTATCAAAACATGACCTCTGAGATTTTGTTGTTGACAACCACAAGGTAGACTATGGCCTCCCTGCTGTTGCCAAAGACCTTTTCCTCTGGAATGATGACCTCTCTGAAAGTTGCCCTGGGAACTGATTCCATCTAGAATGTTAATTTTTTTTTCTAATGTCTACACCAAAACTAAAATTGACAAGGGCTCACTTGCATCCCTGTAAAAGGGAAATTGAGGAGGTTGGAATCTCATACTGACAGCACGGAGTATTTTGACCTTTTTTCCCATGTTTTCCAGATATGTCTTCACTTTGAGTCAAAGAGGCAGGAACCCTAAAAAAAAGATCATGGAAGTCACCTCTACATTATCAGTAGAATCAGTTTGGCTATGGAGGTGTGCTGACCCACAGCAATGCCAGTTGCTGTGGCTCTGTCCAAAACTTCAGCCAAGATCAAGCCACTGTTATCATGAGGTCTGGTGTGGACATGCCGTTACTGAACTGGGAATACAGTTTCAGTTTATGAGGTCTGCCAAGCAACAATTCCAACTTGTGCATTTCTCCTACTGTGCCCCACTGGGTGTAAATCATGTGGAATAAATAGTTTATGGTGCTCAGTGAAAAAGTAGAGTGAACCTGCAAGATATCCTAAAAACTACAGACCAATAACGCCTTCGACAATGCATAAACTATACATTAGAATTGATGCTGACAGAGTTTATAGTCATTTAGAATGAAATTCAATCATGGCAATAGAACAAAAGGGTAACAAAAGAAAGTTATATGGAGCACTGGATCATTTGTTGATAAATAAAGTCATAATGGAAAACTCTAAAAAGGGGTAGTAACCAAGTATGGCATGGATAGACTACAAAAAAGCAACACTCTACACTGATCAATTACTGTACAGCGACCATGAAACAGTGGCAAACCACTTTGCAGTCAAGCTATGATAAAGGACAAATTATTATTCCAAGGTTCAAATTTCAAAGAGGGATATTCCAGGGTGACTCTTTGTCACCGCTGCACTTTTGTTTTGCCCTTAACCCAATAAGCTGTCTTAACAGATTAGGTCCTGGTTACAACTTGGCTCCTAGAAAACAACAAAGTGTAAAGACTTCTCATATTCTTTTTGTGGATGATTTAAATCTGTCTAGTTCATCAGATGAGGAGCTGAAATTACAACTGCAAGTGGCAAACCCTTTTCAGACAATATAAGAATGTCATTTGGTCTTGATAAATGTGCAAAAGCAACCTTTAAAGCAGGAAAGCTGCAGTACCAAGAAAACATCAGCTTGGGACAGGAATGTGATATAAAAGAACTTCAGGAAGAGGCAGTGTATAAATATTTGAGAATTGATGAAGGATCAGCAATAAAACATGAACAAATGTGAACAAAAGTTAGTAAGGAATATTTTAGAAAACTAAAATTAATACTGAAAACAGCTTTGACATCTAGGAACAAAGTCCAGGCTATAAGCAAAGTTGCTCTTCCTGTCCTAACTTACAGTATTGGAGTGACTGGCTTGCCCAAAAAGGTACTAGATCAGTTTGACAGGTAAACAAGAAAAATGCTTCATGCTTATCAAATGATTTATAAAAATCGGTGCATACAAAGACTATATATTCCCCATTTTGAAGGAGGTATAGACCTCCTTGAAATTGATTACATATATAGATCTGCAATTGTAGAACTGCATATATATCTGCTGACATCACAAAACCCAACATAGTGAAAGCTTTAAAACATGAGGAGAATAAGTCTAAGATTACTTCCCTGCTTAATTTAGCAGAAGCATATTGGTGTCAAACAGGAAGGGAAATCAAAAATCAGGCAGCACAGCAGCTGAATGTGCCAAAAATCAAAAGAAAGAATATAAGTTGAAGGATCAGATGATAAGGTTAGAAATGTGGAAAATGCATAAATATAGTTGCAAGTATAGAAAACTCTTGGAAGAACCTCATGTCAATCAATATCAAAAGCAGGAATGGTTAAAGAGAGGTGAATTTAAACCAAAGGACAAAAGGTTAAAATTGGTGGCCCAAGATAGTGGACTGTGTACAAGATGGATTACAAAGTTCATAGAACATGTGGGAGAAACAGACAAATGTAGGTTTGTTGATTGTGACATACTAATGGCAGAAGGACTGTATACTGAAAGGCATAATAATGTGGCAAGACTGTAGCATTGGGGATTGTGCAAACATTATGGTATTGAAGTCACTGAAAAACATTGGAAACATGAGCCGCAAAGCATTATAGAAAAAGATGAATTTTATATCACATGGGATCACCCACTACCAATAGCTCACAAATAGATACGAGAAAAACAGATATAGTAGTCCATGAAAAGAAAACAAAAGTAACACTGATCACTGAAATTGCTACACCCACTGACTACAGGATCTTGAGAACAGAGAGACACAAAGTCATAAAATACCAGAATTTGCGAGCAGAAATGAGGGCAATGCGGAGCAAGGATATCCAGACATTTCCAATAGTAGTAGGTGCAACAGGTCTTATCAAAAAGTATTTACAGTCGTACTTAGATGTGTTACTCATACATGCAACTCCATATGAATTGCAGAAGGAGTCAATTCTGGGTACATTGCAGGTGCTGTGAAGAGCACTTCTGGCTAACATCAAAGACTGAAACAATACTAACTTCATGAACTTTAATCATACTTTGACTTAGGAAAGGGATCCATTCCCATCATGGCATTAGAAATCCAAAAGACTTGGAAAAATTAAAAGAGAGAAACACTACTTCAATGCATCACATCACTGGGGAGGAAACAACAAAGCCTTGGAAGTTATTATGTTCCAAGATGTCCTAATACCTAATGACAGAATTCCTACAGCCCCAGATGATGGGCTTCCTCTTACTAGATCAGAAAAGTATAAACTTACCACTTAAACAAGTGGAAACAAACACAAAGTGCAGGGCAGAGATGTAAAACAATAAGACATCCTTTCAGCAAATTTGAGATTTATTTGTACTATTTTTCCTCACACTGCAGCCTGACAGCCATCAGCATTCCCATGATCTGTCAGCCTAGTTCTTCCCCAACAGGGCAAGAACTGATCATAGGACCCCATCATTCAGAAAGCCACCAGGATTTCTTGCTGCAGAGACTCTAACCTCTCACCTGGTGGCTGACATGTCTGCTCAGCTACAGTCTTTGTGCATACACATTATCAAAGTAGGGGGTTGTATTGCAGAGGTCTCAACCACCTCTTCTCCTCAGGATATCAAGCTGTCAAGCTGAATTATTTCTCAGTCCCACTCTCTGCTGCCTAACTCCATCAACACACAAGCTACTAAAGGAATTAATTCACCCCCCCACTACACCATGGAGCCAGCCTCTATTCTACAGCTGTTTATATTAATGAAGTGCACATAGTTGCCCTTTCTAAATCCCCCAGAGTGATTCTGACTTGAGAATACATGTTAATACTAACTAAACAAAGCAATGTATAAGAAAAAATAAATAAGTCCACATAATGCTGCTCAGTACTAGAAGTCTAATTCTCAAAATGGACTCACTCAAAGCACTCCTTAAAATGGAGAACGTCAACATTTGTGCTGTAACAGAGACCCGGTTCAAGGCAGCAAAAGCATCCCTGCACTACCAGGCTATAACTCATTCCAAACCTTTCAGCCCCAGAACTTGGACCGAAGCTCCAAAGGCTGTGGTGGTTCCATATTCATAAAGGATGTGTACACCTCCAGACTGGTAGCCCAACATAACGCATCAGAGATACTTCAGGTGCAGCTAACACTGGGTAAGACAGCGATTCAGTTTGTAGCCTGTTATAGGACCCCAACCATGTCCCAAGACTCACACTCCACGTTCCTAAGCACCCTGGAGAATATTAGGTTACAACCTAACACTCTCATACTGGGTGACTTCAACTACCCCCACCATTAACTGAGAAAACTACTCATGTACCAATACACTTGCCCAACATTTCCTGGAATTCATTAATTCTAATGCCCTTGAACAGCTCATTCTTACCCCCACTAAAGATAGCAACATCCTTGACCTGGTCATTACTAACATGGGCAACCATTGCTCTACACCAATAGTCAACTCCTCCCTGGTTAGATCCGACCACAAACTAATCACCTTGGAAATCCACATCCTTCCCACCCCTCCCCCATGAAGGTAACCACCATAAAAAACTTCTCCAAAGCTAACTTTGAGCTCCTAAAAAAAGAGGTGGCTAACTTCACGGCACCCATGCAAATGGACAATAGTTGCATGACCGCAAAATCATACACCAATGCACTGTACGAACACGTACACAAATGTATGGATCTCGCCATACCCAATAGAACCAAGACGCTCTCCTCCAAAAAAAGGAAGCCAATCTGGTGGTCCGCTGCCATAAACAAACTCTACAACAGAAGGAGGAAACTGATGGGGAATAAGGTGAAGTCCAAAGACTGGAAAAACTCCCTTATCACCTCAACAAAAAGTTGAGATCCCTCATCAAATCCTCTAAAGCTAGTTATGAAAACAGAACTGCAGCAGACAACCACGAGGCCTTCTATAGTTATGTAAAGAATCTCCACGGCAATACCCAGATTTGCTCTGAGCTACCACACAATGGTACCTCCTATACCAAGCCAACAGATATTGCCAATATACTGGCCGACAGATTCAGTGCCAACTTTACCCCTCCCAAAGGACCAATCACAATACCAGTAGATTGCCAGGCACCCAGTATTACTGCTCAGAAGTTTAAACAGCACTGTCCAAGGCCAAGAATATAGCTTGTACGGGACCTGAAGCACAGTTTATGAACAATAATACACTTAAGATAAGCATTGTTTTAACAATACCTATGTTTTGTCTAAGAAACATTCCATTTGGCACAATGCCATAATTATTACAGCACTTTGTACACATGCATGTATGTTACTGTGTTGCAATCACAACACCTTACATAATAATTATATGCATATTATCATCTTCTGGGAAGGTAAGTATCATATCACAGTTCTTTAAAGCCTATAGAAGCAGTTGCATTTGTAAACTGTTATTATATTGCTACAAGGTCTGCCACTGCTTAGTAAGTAAGATGGGAGGAGGTTAATGGAATTAGATAATAGAGTGCATGTGTGAAGCTGAAGTACATATACAGCTCAGTTCTCCTTGTATAGAACTCTCGCAGCAGTAGATAGCAGGACATTTCCCTACAGTTTGCCATGCCTTTTATAAGTGGGATGTATAGCTGTGGCTTTTTTAGATACATTCATACCTTGTGGCTTTCTTAGCCCAAATGGCTATACAAATCTTGTAACCTCAGGCTACAGTTTATATACGACGGAAAGCCAATATTCCTAAAAGTAATTCTAAACTGATAAATATGTTTTTATTCTGCAAAATGTCTTTGATCACAAATGAGCCAGTTTCATTTCATGAGTCACACTAAGTCACTACCAAAAACAAATTAACAAATATTGTCTGTTTCTGGCTGGAGATAATAAATGCCAATCAATAGTACCACTCATTCAACTACTTACCAAGTCTAATGAGAAACAAAAGGTGACAGTCTGACCTGCTATTTATTAAAATTAATATGTGCTACGTTTAACGTACACCAGTAATGACTCTAAGTATTTGATCATTAGAATTTGAAGTTACTCGCTTTGATACACAGCAGGGATGAGCAATAAACTGCTACTGAAACTGGTTCATTCTGAAGAAACTGGACTTTTCCACAGATCTGCAGTTTGCATACAGCAAGATTTTGAAACTGAGTAAATTCAGTATTTCTAGTCTTCCAGATGAACCCCAAATCAGAATTAATGCTTAACAGGTGCATTACAAGATTACCAAGGAATACAGAAACACACGTTTCCCACTGTTTTTCCTTGGCTTTATTCTGTCATCAATGATTTTTTGTTAGTTAAAATTACATTTTCAGATGCTTTTTGCTTATTTTACATGAATATATGAATTGTTCAAAGTGAAAAGACTTGGATCTACTGTAAATAAAATAGTTAGTGAAATTACCCTCACTCACTGCCCCCTCCCAAAGAAAGAACTTCTACCGTGATATTTAATTTCCCATGTTATACTCTTGTAAATGATTCCAGTTTGTCAGTCAGGCAGTGCTGTCCTTCAAGGCCTACTTCCTCCATGACAGCATTTGGTTTTTGAGAAGTGACCCATGAAAACCTTTCAGCTGGCAGCATGCCATGATGGACAGCAGTACCGATTCTCTCATTGTTCAATACATTACATCAGTTACAAGAAAGGTGTCAACTTAATCCTTTCTGTGTATGGAAGAGATATAAAGAAATTAGTAGGGGAAGGCTTCTGGAAAGCAGAGAGATGAGCAAGTGATCTGAAAGACTGAATAAATGGGCACATGTGGGCATTAAAAATGAATATAAATGAGAATAACCTGAGGCTGTCTGGCAGAGGGCATTCCAAGGCCGGTTAATGAGTAAATGGCATTTAAATCAGCACTTATAAAAAGGAGAGGAAATAAGGTTTCATTACCAGAGGGCCAAAACAATGTACTTAACGGTAATGTAACACTGAGGAGAAAGAATGAGGGAGGTACAGCCCCCAGTAGTCCGGACAGCTATTCATGCACTTCTGGAATACTGTGTGCAGTTTTGGAGACCACAGCTCCGAAAGACTGTAAGTAGCTTAATAGTGTTTTACAGACAGCATTAACATTTCTTTATGATATGCAAGAGAGACTTCCAACATTCACAGAAAAAAATGTCAACAAACAGACAAAGTGTTATACAAGCATTAATGCAGATGATATATCATTCTGTGTATTTCTAAATAGGGCCCATGCATTGAATCTCTTGGTAATGTTAACTGCTTGTGTGACCCGTACAAAAAAATGCTATGAGAAAGTGTAACATTTAGGTTACTGGTAAGCAATACTTTGGCATTACTTTCTCTAAATTACAAAACATGTATTGAATCTTCTAGTCTTCCACCATCTTTGTTGTTACAGATAATTCTGTAATCCAAGTTAAAAAAGTACATTTGAAACAAGGCCTGGTCAGATTCATGTCTGTGTTTTATGTGTGTGTGTGTGTGTGTGTGTGTGTGTGTGTGTGTGTGTGTGTGTGTGTGTGTGTGTGTGTGTGTGTGTGTGTGTGTGTGTGTGTGCGAGTGTGTGTGTGTGTGTGTGTGCCTGCACCTGCGTGTGTGTTACATTCAGTTCATCTAACACTCACTTCATCTAAATATACTTGTTTGTTTTACCCTTTGCTTTTTCATTGTAAAGTGACCTTGGAGTTGGTAAGTTGGTATATAAGTTAAGAAAGTGCGGGGTTCACATTCTGCTCACTCTTTTATACTAACATTTCAAAAGTGAACATGACTCCTGCAAGTTTTTTTTTTTCCAGTCTTCTAAACGGTTCCAATAAAACTCCCACACATTGAAACTTTACCACATGCTGCTCTCAACATCGCTGTTTCTTATCATAGTTGCAAGCAACTACAAGGATATACATTGAGAAAGGTTACTGGGCTGAAACCGGTTTGTTGACTGTGGTTCTATGTATTAAACTTTCTTTCCAGTTGGTGAGGGCTGTGTTCTGCTGTCTTATCATAGTTAAAACCCGACATCATAGTAAATAATGTTAAGGACCAATTCATATAAACTGAAGCCCCTTTTATATAGCATCCTCTTACAATTTTAATTATTCATTGCATACTAGAAGGTTGCATGCTTAATACAATAGAAAGACTCCTGTTGTGCTGCCCCCCCCCATAAGGATTTTAAGTCAGTGGGCAGGAACAATTTCTTCCACAATGCATCACTTTGTCCGCTATTCATTATCAACAACCAAACTGTGGGCATACAGTTTCTCTGCTTTTTGGACACACAGTACCTCCTATGTGACTCGTAGCATGGCTTTTGGCCTGCTTTACCATGAGATGGCTATTACCATGCTGGCTAACACTGAATGCCTTCATAAAGTCCAAAATAATGTCATCTTAACAGTATTCTGTTCTAGGCTTATCAAAGATAAGTAATGCAATCAAATCGCAGCTCTTACTGCAGAGATTAAGCTGCAGTAGTTCCTCTGCCCTCTTCTAGTTCAGCAGTGCCTACAGGAGAGAAAAGAAGAAGATGAAGCAGCTAACATCTCAAGCTTCAGTGCCCCAAGGTGACATCTAAGGCTCTATGTTTTGGAATCTGTATACTCTCTGTTGCCATAAATTAAATGTAACACCACTGTGACACCTCATGCAGACTCTAGCATGATATGCCTGGCCATTACTACCTTCTAGACTTAAACCTCTTTGCAGCACAGCTTAAGACTGGAATACAAATGGCTTCCAAGTTTGGCCAGCATTGTAACACAAATGAAACTTTGCATTATACTTTTCTAAACTGGACTTCTCACAGCTTCTTCTTAGGTCATAGAACATCTATTGCAAACAAATTAATTAAAAGTGCAAAACTTATGTGTCACATTTCATCATGCTCTTAAATATGGCTAACGTTACAGCTGTAACTACAGAAGTAATCAAAATCTAGGATTACTGTAGAGTCTCTTCCTGTGGTTATCCTCTTAAATCCATCACAAAGCTTCTCAAGCTATGTTCCTTTCTTTCTTTTTCTTTTTTTGAGATGGATAAATTGCATGCTAGAATGTGTCGCACATATGGCTTATTCATTCAAAGCCACTAAAGCACTAATATGTGCTATATTTTTCATCGATTAAGTGTCTGTAAATCAAAATAACAATTCGGTGTTTCAATTCTTTCAGTATGCTCACATTGTTTAACTGTGCTTCTATATTACACAGATTCCATATAACTTTATTTCCTGACTTATATCATTTTCTTCTTGTATTAATGTCATTATTCTGCTTGTGAAAATATACTTACTTATCTTGTAGCTAATTTTTAGACTGCTACTGTTTTATCCATTGTCTGTAACTTACTGTAGCACTATTAATCATTTATCCTCCTTGGTTTCCAAAGGAAATGCGGTCTTCTTAGTTGTTATTCTTTACCATCAAATTAATAAATAAACAAAAATCATAAAAAGCAGAGGGGAACTCTCATACCTCCATCAACTGTTTTATAATGTTTAACCTCCAATTCTAAGTGTGTCTGTCTTACTTGTGCTTATCTAGTTTTGGGCCAGTTCTGTCAAAGCATTCCAGTCATACTGTGAGACTGTAGTATATATTAAGAATTTTGATCCACTTGAATGAAATCAGTATTAGTGACAGTTTTAGCACAAAGCAGCAATAGAAGACTTGCTCTATGAACTATTTTACAGGTGTCACCTTAATATATGACAATCTAGTGAAACTCATTTTCTAAACATAGCCATCGATACCAAAATACTGATTGCGTTAGGTACCAACAGCAAAAATCAATGACAGACAGAAAACTAATATCCAGTTGAGAGAAACAGAAAATAACTTTACAGCCACACAAACTATAAGTGGAGGAGGGGCAAAACTAACTACATTCTGTATACAAGAGGATAAGCTCTGCCCCCAACATCTACACCACACACAATATTAACTTTGAGGTCACTATCATTTGGGAAAAGAATGAAAGCTCCAAACTTCCTTAACCTTCTAAGAAACAAAGAGTAGGGGCATTTTCCTGGAGCCCTGGCCAAATCTTCCCTGGCCCATATAAACACCACTTCAGGTCTCCTCTGAAAAGAGACCACCAGCCTACTGGGACTAATCTGATCAATAAAGGATATATAAATACTGCTCTGCATATTTTTACATATACGGTGGCTGAGGACTCACACAGTATTAGACTACCTGAAAGAGTTTTGCAAATTCTTACAAACCTAACGTGACAGCATGCAATTGGATATGTCTGCTTATCGAAAACATATCAGTTTCCAGTGATGTCACAATAACCTGGAGAATCTTCCTGAACTAAGCCAGCTCTGTTGCCATAGAGTAGTAAAGCCCTGACTATGACTCACATTTAATTAATGGCTTCTGGAGCTGGCAATGTGGAGGGAGGAGTGAGGAGGCTTAGCCTGTTTGCCTCTCTTCAGAAGTAGGGCTTCAGCATCTGTCCAGGGACAGACTGGAATAGTGATTATTTTACCAGTGGAGAACCTAGAAGCTTGCCCAAATGTGCTTTATCCACTAAGGAGGCTTGGTCATCTGCATTTGTATGTCATTTGCTTGAGTGAGTAACAGTTCCTCCCCTTAACATTCTACTGGGCATATATAGGTTCATAGGTGTTTACTAAGCTAATGACCACAACAGCCTTTTTAAGCCTAGCTATGCATCCCAAATGTCTGACAAGTTCTGATACCCTTGATAAGTGTAAGTATGGGCCTGGGAAATTAACTATTTACAGGTTACCTGTTTGCATTAGAGACATAGATGCCAATGGGGAGCTATGACTTAAAGCCAAAACCTCAGCTTACTGCATTTGACAACACCACACCTGATACACAAATTTTGCCATAGTGGGACAGAATGGGCTAAAGGGGTCTTGTCCATGGGGGAAATAAATTAGTCTGTATGGATGTTGAACTTGATGCCTGATGATCCGAAGTTGTAAGGTTAAAAAAAGGGTTAAAATGAATAGATATGTTTTTTTTTACTATAGTACACTTCAGTGGTTACTACAGTAGACTGCCTCTTATCCAGCCTCTCTTTAACCAGCCTCTCTTTAATCAGCCATCAAATTTCTGCCGTAGCCCTAGCTAAAGAGAACAGTGAAGAACAACACTTCTGCTTCCTTTGGGCTAAATAATGATAGATCTTTGAGTTTTAGACTTCATATTCATTAGAAAAAATGCATGCTAACACAAATCCTGTTATTTTAGCTGATTTATAACCTATAAATGCTATTTTGCATGCATTTACTGATTAACCAGCCATTCATTTATCAAGCCTAAGGTCCAGTCCCAGCAAGACCGGATAAGAGGGAGTCTACTAAAGCTGAAATCATAATTCATTTCACTTTGCATAAAGGATATAATGCATGATTAAATTATACAAATTAAAGTCTGTGGGCCCTCCTCCTTTATGGGCAATGAAACCTGAACTAATGTCCCAACAGACTATCTGCATGAATTTTAAATGTAATACACATTTCTTGTGCCACTTATAGAAAATAATGCATACAAAATGTATTGTGAGGATTAGATTTTTAATTGTAACTTCATCAAGGGATAATGTATCCCTTAGCCCCTCTACAGTCTTCACAAGTTTAGTACTTTGTTTTTTATGCATTACCTAAAGATTAAGAATATGAGAACAAAATTCATATCACTTGCATGTACTCCAGTCTACAGTAGTCAGTGATGAATCAAAAAAGCACCAGCAAATGATGATGCATAATAAATAGGGAGTAGTGTCTGCAAAAGTCTGTTTTATACACTTTAGTAGGGACTGGAAGATGGAGGTCTGCATTAAGATATATATATATATATATATATATATATATATTTTATTTTTTTTTTCGTTACTGTAATGTGTGGCACTGCATGAATAAATTAAAAAGCCACCCTTCTCTACCCTAATCCATACACCGCTGTAGCAATACACCAGCTATTATTACACTTGTTCTGCTGTGGCCAACCTCCAGGTTACACACAAGGCACTACACAGCAATCTGGAAACAATCCATAAAGGCAGCTGTTTAGAACACTCATCTGCATACTTCTATGTACAAAAAGCATCATGTTTGGCTTCCTGCAGTGCAAACCGGTGGTAAGTCAGATCTCTACAGAATCCAGAATAGCAGCTGGTTGGCCAGGAGACTACAAAAAGCTCTGAAAATCAATCAATCCACTTTGGTTTAAGGCAAGAACAATGGCAATGTGCTAGGAATAGAGTAGGACAGAAGTATAGAATGAAAATTTCATCTTGTATTCGCTTCACCAAGTCAGAATGTGTAATCACTTACCAATTAGGCATGCAGATAAAGCAGATGTAACTGTGAATAAAAGACATTGTGAATCACAGCAGTGATTTCTGCATATATTAGGGCAAATACAGAGCAAGTGGTGACAAGGCCAGGCTATTGCAAAACAATGATCTACGGCAACAAGAACTAGTAGGAAAATGCTGAAACAACACACTATTGCAAAACAATGATCTGTGCCAACAAGAACTAGCAGAAAAATGCTAAAACAACAAATGTGATGAAAACCCTACGCTAATCAAAAAGGTACCCTACTGACTGCATGAGCAAAATATTAGCAAAAGGAGCTGAAAATGTTCATAATGAAAAAAAAATAGCTTGGAAGTGAATATGGGAAACAGATTATTAGACCACTCTTCTTGGCATTTACTTCTCTGAAGTCAAGGCCAATGTCAATGGTCTCTGGTTGACTAAATTTGCAAATAATTGCAAATCAGGAGCTGTCATTGAATCCAACATTGACAGATATGTTCTCCAGTAATGGCTGATACAGACAAATAACTGGTATCATAGCCATGGGCTAAAACTAAATGCCAAGAAATACATGATAGTATCCTTTGGGAAGTCATCCACCCCTGGTAACTATCATATTGAGAACACACCCCTTACAGTCGACCCAGTAGTCAGGGACTAAGGGAGACTCATTTACAATAATCTAGCTTTTGACCATTATGTGTCTACAGTAGTGAGGAAATAATTCTATGTTGCACAACTTTTAAACAAAGGTATGGCATCTAGGTCCAAGGAAGTCATTGTTCCACTTTATTCAACATTCATCAGAGCTATCATTAAGTATAATGCCTCCTTTGGTATGTATCTAACCAGGCATATCCAACAAATGGAATGTCCACAGAGGTTCTTCGCTAAAAATAATACAAGGCATAAGTAAAATGTCCTATGCAGACTGCCTCAAGGCCCTCTCCCTGTATTCTGCCTCCTACAGGCTGTTGAAGGGAGATATATGCCTGGCATACACGGCATTGTCAGACTCCGCTGTGATGGATCTCTTGCATATCTACAAAACAAACAACACCAGAATTACCCATTCTAAAAACTTAAACCTTGCATGTGATATAAATAGGACCTCCTGGAGAGACAGGTATGTATCCCAGAGACTACCCCATCTCTGGAACAGGTTCCCCATCAATGTGAAGCAGAGTTCCTCCCTAAACCAATTCAAGTATAATTTGGACAACTGGATGGGGAACAGGAAATTCATCCATGGCTTGGCATCTATGTCTCGAATGGACACAGGTAACCTGTAAATGATTCATCTCCCAGGCCCCTGCGTGTAAATGTTTTATCTTCCAAGCCCTGCTTACACTTATTGAAGGAATCAGAATTTGTAAGAGATACCAGATGCATGGTTAGACTTAAAAAGGCCATTGTGGCTGTTAGCCTAGTAAACACCTATGACCTATAACAGTGAAAAGAATTAAAGGCAAAGCAGCTTATACCAAACAACATTATGAAATATGGAAGTCTGCCACAATGTGTTTCAGATGACCAGGGTTTAATTAGTGGCACAGTTCCTGAAGCAGCTGGCTGGAAAGGGATCAGAATGAATCGCTGAGGTCAGGCTGACCAAAGGACACCCACCTAAATGCAGGTTGAATACTATCTTCCATTGCACAAAGACTTGATATAAGCCAGGCAAAGGAGTACATGTACTTCATCTGATCACTGTGTATATGAAGGAATGTACTTAAAGCAGCTTAGTGTAGCTGTGCAATTCTCCACAACTACCAGTCAACTGAGGAGAGCTGTTAGCAGTATCCAGAACTCTCCTATTCTCCTGATGGATGATGACCACAGTTTGTATGTTTGTATAAACACATTGTGAACAGGAAACATCCTTGATGAAAACTTTATCAGTTTCTAGCCTTGACCAGTAAGTATCATTGTTGCTGAGTCATTCTGTTATATTATTCCAAAGAGTTAAGTAAGGTATCCCTGGATCACCTAAGTTTGGCCAGTGGCTCAAGCATTCTAGCATTCAGGAAGGGGAGGATGGGAGTATACATCTCATGCTAGCTCAACTCTCCAGGTGGAATGAAAATGGTGGTCCCAATCAACCAAACTGCTACTGAGAAAGCATGACAACAATCACTAGAGGAATGGGGGACATGGGCTTAAAGTTAAAGCTGGTAATAACAGCCCTCATAAGCATATGTGCTGGAAGCATGTACATGTCATGGGAGGGCACAGAAGTGCTCCCAAGTTGATACAGGGGCTTATGTCACGCACCAGGAAGGTGGGGGTGGGGGTAGAGTTAGGGACTTAACCACAAAAATCTTAAAGTTATCTACATGATGACTCCCGGGGAAGGGAAGGTTAATGGTCAGAAGAGAATGAGCAGGGAAAAAACAGCATTCAAAACATGAGTCACATAAGGTGTCTGCTGCTTTAAATCTCTTAGAACCTTGGGAAGATATGTACATTATATTCTTAGAATCTACTAAGAAAGTTAACCTTTCCTTCAACTCTGTACATAAGCCTCCATTAACTGTGCTACCTTTAGGATATTATCCCATGTAAGACTTCAAAGGATGAAACCTGTCTGGTCCTAATGGATACGTTCGGGAAAATGTAATTAGGCATGGTCAATCATATATTCAGATATACATCATAATCTGTATTGAACAGGAATATTGACTGGTAGCTTCCTAGCCTCATCGGTTCTTTACCTGGTGGGGCCAAAAGGGGATTACTCATGCAATGGATGAGATAGTTTGCTTGAGAATGAACAATAGTGCAATATTATCAACAAGGAGGACATCTTTTTATAACTTTTTCCCAGCCCAATGCAACCCTGTGCCTTTTAAGGTTTGTATTTATCATGGCTGAAGAGCTGTTTCTAATGAAGAGAGTGGGTATGACGATGATAACTTAACACCACATGAAATTGGTCTGATTTCTAGTATAGCATACTGATGATTGGCTTGTAGGCCCCTCTCTACTTCAGTGATTCTGACTGCAGCTAGCACTCAAAGTATGGAATATGTTGAAAGGATAAAACAGTGCATTTAGCATAATTTTAAAATGGGATACCATCAGTGGTTAAACAACTAATGTCCGGCAAAATAAAACACTTTGTAGCTTTCAAGTCAGACTTAATACATAACTGACATGAGCTCAGTGATTATTTCCTGAAGAAATGTGCATAACGTTAAAGAGCAGTGTTCATTTTTCAAAGTTTAAAAGCAACCATTTTAGGAAATTAGATTTTAAATGAGAGTAAGTTTCGGAAGGAACTCTTAGTGAAGATACAAATGCTATGGTTTCCAGTAAAGTGAGAAAAGAAGCTTGTTTATTTAAAACTTTTTTGCCTCTTATTTTACTTACTCTTTACTGGTTAGTCCCACTAGGTCAGTGTCCTTTTTTAGGGGTTGCCAGATTTGGTAGCCATACTGAATACAAGAAATTTGACAGGGCATTGGGGAACATTCCCTACTCTTTTGTCTTGTTGCTCTGCATTTCAACTACTAGGTGGCATGGAAGGGCCACTGAATAACCTGGTTGTGAGGAATCCAAGATGTAGTATGGCATGAGAGAAGGAGCAGTCTGTGTTTCGAAAGAACCAGGCTGAGAGGCGTCTAAAACTACTGAAAATGAGAAATTATAGCAACTTAGTTAGAAGCAGACAGATTACCAACGCAGGAATTACAGGAGTTAATCGATGAAAGTGAACCAGAAAATAGAGCAAAAGTGGGAAGGAGTGAGGTAGGAGAGTGTGCTATGGATGTGGAAGCAGAAGGAATGACATTTACAACAGGATGATGATATAGAAGCAGAAAATGCTGCTATGTGTTCGGCTGGTGGCATATCTAATTTTAAAGGTTCATGTCAGCAACAAGGTAAACAAAACTCTTGTGCTGATGCTGTAAGAATGGGAAAATAAACAGATGGAAGGACACAATAGCAGACTGGAAGTGAGGAACTCAGAACTGAGAAGCCTATGGAAAGAATTAAAACAAAAATGAGTTTCATTTAAATAGCTATGATGTTTCAGACAATATAAAGGATTCAATATAAAAGACATAAGAGCATTTATACATTTAGAAACTGTGGATTGCTGTAAGCTGACTTTGGCAACATTTGCTTTGCTAGTAAAATTCATGTATAAGGTGGGAAAGAAACACAAGACTGCACCATGGAAAGAATATATATCTATATCTTTCTATAACTATATATATATATATATATATATATATATATATATATATATATATATATATATATATATATATATATATATATATATATATATATATATATCTGGGTCCCATTTCATTCATCGACTTTATGTTTAAAAGAACATGAAATCACCGAGACCACTTCAACAAAACACCACTATGTGGAAACCTCACTATACTGAATGACAAAATACCGATATAACAGTTATTTACACATTAGACAAATAATAATGCATATTCAATGTGTTTGCAGGGGGGCAAGCCCCCCTGCACTTATCATGTGGGGAGCTGTGCCTCCCACATCCCCTGCAAGGTATATATACCAACTCCGAGATCGCACTAAAGTGACAGCACAGGTGGATTCCCCAATTCTTCCTGTAGTATGATCTCCATGTACAAAGCTACGAGCACTGTAAAATTTCTTTTAAACTAGGTGAATATATTTAAACCTACTGGCATATCTGCCAAGCAACAGAACTGCTACACGTGTGTTTATGTGTTTCACACTACCAGCATAATGGTAAGGATTTCGCTTAAACAGAACTTGGCATACTGAGGTTTCGGCATAGTGGTGTTTTGTTGAAGTGGTCTCAGTGATTTCATGTTTGGTTAAACGGAAATTCGATGAATGAAATGGGACCCACACACATATATAATATATATATATATATATATATATATATATATATATATATATATATATATATATATATACACATATCTAGGGATCTAGTTCATAAACACAAACATACAGAAGAATGAACTTCAAAAGACTGAGACCGGAACACTGAAATTTCATATAATAATGAAAGCCCAAAACAACAAACTACAGAACATTGAACATATACACAGCACTAAGGAGCAAACAAAAGTATAATCCAAATGTTTTGCAAGGGGGTAAGGCCCCCTGCAACCCCCCCCCCATGTAGAGCTGTGCCTCCCCTACACTCTGCACATTACATACATCAACACAGAGATTGCACTGCAGCGGGCAATGGGCAAAACCCCAAACCCAGCTGGACAGAGAATTTGTGCAGTAACTCATCTGCCCATTCAGTGTTCTGCAATTTGTTGTTTTCAGCTTTTGCTATTATGGAGTTTCATCATTCCAGTCTCAATCTTTAGAAGTTTGTTCTTTGGTACTTTTATGCTTATGACAAAAACCCACATATATATTTTATATGTATATACACATAGACACACACACATGCGCATATATGCATATATATATATATATATATATATATATATATATATATATATATATATGGGTCTATATTAGAACATCGAAGTTTTCGAACTTCAAATGTACTAATATCGACACCTAATAAGCGAAAGCTGAAAATAGCAAAGTTTTAGATAACCGAATTCTTTCCTAGGGAAAGAATTCGGTTGTCCTTTCCTGTCGCTTCGCTATTTTCAGCTCTGCGGTGGAAAGTTACGGTTGGGTTCAGGTAAGTGTGCGATTGTGTGGATGTTAGGGTTAAGGTGGGATAGGTGAGTTAGTTGTAGGGTGCGGGTGAGGTGTGTGTGCGATAGTGACGGACCTTAGGGTTATGGTTTGGGTTAAGGTAAGTGGGTAGATAGTGGTGTATGTACAGTTTAGTGTAGGTTTAGAGATAAGATTTTAAATGTATGTGTGTGGATTGCTGTTTGTTTGGTGTGTTTGTGTTGTGTGTTTGTGTTGTGTGTATGTGTTTTGGAACAGCAAATTTTTTCCCTAGGAAAAAATTCGATGTTCTAAATTTTCGGTCTTATCGGTTTTCGGTTACTAGGTGTCGATATTAGAACATTCGGAGTTCTGAAATGTCGATGTTCTAATATAGACCCTATATATATATATATATATATATATATATATATATATATATATATATATATATAGGTTTACCGACATAATGTTGAATGCTAAATGGTTGAAACTGAATTGGTTGAACACACTATACTGGATGCTCAAAATGTTGAAATAAAATTAGTCTACACACACAATGTTGAAAGTATCGAATTTGACCATTTCTGCACTGTAGTGTGATCTCGGAGTTGATATATTTAAGTGGGGGGGTGCAGCCCCCCTTCAAAATAGTAGGGTTGATCTCATTGCTTTTTCAGTGAAATTATTGTAGACATTTTGATAATTCAATATTTTGGGTTGAGATGTTATTTTTCAACCAAATGACTATTAGACATTATGAAATTCAACATTATGTCGGTAAACGATATATATATATATATATATATATATATATATATATATATATATACACACACATACATTTTTTTTTAGTTTTGGACTCAAACAAAATGCAGGTAAAATACTCTTACATTGCTGAAATAAAATTTTGTCTTATCTGTTTGTAAAGAAGTGCATGATATAAAAAGGTATATGAAAGTTTTTTTTTTTTTTTTTTTTTGAGATAAAAGATATTTTTAATGCAGGATTGTGAAAAACGAAGATGCAAACAATTTAGTGAGAAGGGAGATACATCTAAAATTGTGAACCAAAGTGTAGTAAATGCAAAGCAAAAGTGCATTTTTACTTTTATTGTCCTAGTATACAAAATGAAGGGATATCTGAAGAAAATACTGAAAATGATAGCAAAGAAGATGAGATAGAAAGTCCTATGAAAGAAACATAGAAGAATGCCATAATAAATTGAATAGAAATTGAGGTGAATATTGGACATTGTTATTTCAGAAGAGAATAGTTATGACCTATTGGGAAATGATGAAGCAGAGTAAGGGGAATTGCACAGAAGACTAGAACAAGAACAAAGTAATGAAAAGTCACTAGGGGAAGGGTAAGAATAAAGAAAAAAATAAAAGTTGAAAAAAGCAAATACTGGAAAGGAATGCTGTAAATATACTAAGTGCTAATGAATACATTTTTAGAAATTAGGTTGGGGCTAATGGTAATGGGTGTAAAAATGTAAATGCAGAAATTATCCATTTTTTAGATACAAGATGTGTTAAAAAAGAGAAAATGTATACAAATGAGGACTTGTAGGAAACTAAGATTACATGGTCTCTAGGAAATGAATAATGTTCAGCTATAGGGAATTTGATAATATATGAAGAAATTAAAATATTAGATGTTACAACACTAATACTGGGTAGGATGGTGGTTTGTGATTTAGGAAAAGGAAAAATATGTAAGATTATTTATACTTTATTCATACACAATTAGAAAGACAGGAAAATATGTCTGACGTCTTAAAATATGTTTTGCTTAATATATTTGTTATTATGATAAAGAGACATTAACTGTAATTTAAGAAAGGAGAAGGGAAAAGTAACACCAGATGTGAATGTATTGAAATAAGTTATAAAATGTGTAGGACTACAGGTAGGAAACAAGTAACAATGGGAGTATAAGAGAAGGATATTTAAAACAGAGCTGCATTATGTAATACAGATGGTGCAGTGGTGCAACAGTGGCATTGTCGCCTCACATTAAGAGGTTTTCCGGTTTGATTCTTGGCTGGGGTGCCTTCTGTGTGAAATCTGCATGTCATCCCTGTGTTTGTGTGGGTTTGCTCTGGTTTCCTCCCACTTTACAAAGACTTGCACCTGGAGCGGTTCTCCCTGGGTCTCTGCTAAAAATTGGCTTTGTTCCAAGTCAGACTTCCTAGTAAAAAAATAATAAATAAATATGCTGTAATGGAGTGAAAGAAATACAAGCATATGTAGAAATTGCTGAGTTTCTGATTGCAGATCTACATGGTAAGAATAAATAGATAGTAAAAGAAGGAAGGGAATAAAAAATTTAGCTGGTGAAGTTTGTAAGGCAGAAGAAATGAAAGTGGATAGCAAAAATTACAGGAAGAACATATGACAATGAGTGACTTTTTATGACAAATGGTCTTGTATGGTAGGTAGTCTTTAAAGACAAGTATAATAAAGTGTTTTAATGCTAGAAATTAAAATAAAAAATAGAAACAAAAAGGACTATAAAGAAATAATGGAAGAGCTTCATATAGAAATTCAGAAAAAAAGGAAACAGAATAATAGAGATAGAAAGTTGTAAGACAAAAACAGAGAGAAAGTGAAAAATATTATCTAAGCAAATATTTTTTCTTAAAAGAAAATAAATAACAGGTGCCACCTTATTTATGAAAACAAGAGAGAATAAAAGAAAAAAGAAATGATGCAATAAAAGGTGAAGAGGGTGATGATTTGTTGCTAAAATCTATTAAAAGGAAGACATTGAGAAGCATAAATGATGTGTTAAAAATATCTAGAGGTACTAAGGCAGAACTGAAAAAGGAGATTAATATAGAAGAAATGCATGCAGGAATAATATAAGAAAGGAGAAACAGTCAGCCCTAGGAATAGATAGGCTACATTATGAGACATACAAGTGAATGGGGATGGAAGAAAAAGAGGTTGTTGTTCTTTGTCTTTTGTCTTTTTCCGGTTAGGGGTCGCCACAGTGGAACTCCGGTCCACTAATGATTGGCAGTAGATTTTTATGAAACACCGAGGTGTCAGCTCGACGCACAACCTTCAACGAAGGCATGCCCATTTACGCAAACATGTCTTTCGAACGCTACCCAAAGAGGTAATCTGTAAAATGTTAACTGAATGGTTAGATAAAGGAATAGTGCTGGAGGATGTATGCAGTGCAGTGCTAAAATGTACATGGAAAAAAGATTAAAGGAAGTACATAAGAAGCTGTAGACCTATAACACTAGGGAATGCTGATTATAAAATATTTATGAAAATAATGAAAACATGATGCAAAAAGTATTAAATGAAGTAATGGGAAATGGTGTGTTTGTTATAAAATGGAAAGAAGTAAAGAAAATGTTAATAATAGTAAAATAAATAATAATTGTTATTTTGAAAGAAATAATGAGGTAAGATTGGTTACATGTGATGTAGAGAAGGTATTTGACAAGATAAGGCATGCCTTGTGGGAAATTATGGACGCATATGGAATAAATAAGAAAAAAGTTAAAACTATAAATATTTGTTATGAAAATCCATGGATGAAAGCAATGATAAATGGATTGATGGGAAAAGAGATCCGGGTAAGAACATGAATTAAGCAGGGAGGTTCCCTTAAGTATGTCTATTTTTGTTTTAGCAATTAATACAATTATTCAAACCTTTATGCCAGAAATGAATAAAGTCTGTTGAGAGATGGGAAAGGAAATTGAGATACAAGTATTTGTGTCTTACTCAGATGATTTACTTATTGTAGTAAGCACAGAGCAGGGATAAATGTTATAAGACTTAAAAAGTTATTTTACAAAGTGTGTTTAAGATTAACTAAAGAAAAAGGTAAAGGATTTGGTAAAATAAGGAAAATCAATGGAACTGATTATAATAGGAAGGTAATTAATACATTAGGGGTTACGTCTGGGGAATACGAAAACATATTGAATCAATGGAAAGTGAAAATGGAAGAAATAAATTTACTGGGGTGGAAAAGTTTTAATTTGTCATATCATAAAAGGCTGTATGTGTTAAATGCGCAAATTTTGGCTACACTTGCTCATGTTAGGGTAGATTATATATTTCCAGGAAAAAATGGAAAAGGAATTGCTACATTTTTTCCACTTTTATATGGGGTTCAACACTGAATCCTATTAAAAGAAGAATAATATACAGTAAAAAAGGGGGGAGGGGGTTAGGTCTATAAAATCCTGTTTTTTTTTTTTAGTATCAATTTACCTAGGCTGAGTTATTAACAGTATGAAAAACAGGGAAAATAGAATGCTGGGAAAATTGTTATCTGAGAGGTATGAAGGGCTATAAAAACAAGTAAAAAGGAAAACAATTCATGAAAAAGAGAGTAAGAAAAGAAAGGAATATGTAAGTAAGGTGAAGTTACGGAAATTAAAAAAATAAATGAATGTTGTGAGAAATGCAATGAGTGGTATAAAAAATTATGCAAGACTTTTTCTTGTATATCCATGAAGTGATTTAGCAGATGATAATGGAAATTCAATAAAGCAAAGAAGGAAAGGTTTGCAGTTTTTTATGAAGCTGGTTACTTTTTGTGAAAAATGTTGTTAAACAAATTACCTATTAAGGGAAATATGAAATATAAGAT
This sequence comes from Protopterus annectens, assembly GCF_019279795.1. NCBI lineage: Eukaryota > Metazoa > Chordata > Ceratodontiformes > Protopteridae > Protopterus > Protopterus annectens. The sequence goes on from NC_056740.1 coordinate 6,994,707, forward strand.
AAATTAAAAAATGTGTTGACTGCATGGTAGAAAAAAATGCAAAATATGTTTTGAGAATGCAAAATGAAAAAAGTATTTTTTAGGAAACGTATTAAATTGTTTATAGTTGGGAAGGTTTCTAGTAAATTAATATGGGAATGATACAGTATGACAAATATGAAAAAGAAGGAAGGAAAAAATGGATAAATGAAATAAAACATAATGGTTCTGAAGAAGTACATTTGATATTATTGGATGAAAGCACTCATTTTTTTATAAATTGCAAACCAAAAAAGTAGAATGGTGAGACGACAAACTGCAGCAGTTTAAACAAATCACTACCAATCAAGCAGCTTTTAATTGATTGATCAGTTCGCATGCTTGATTGGTAGTGAGGTGTATACATTGCTGCATTTTGTTTGCTTTTTTACTGACATCTGAAGGAGCAGCAAGAGCTGTGAAAGTGCTCATGTTATTTTAATTAAAAACGTCTTCATTTTATGGTTAGAGCTGGGTGTTGTCTCATCATTCTACTTTTTTGGGTTACATTTTCTTGGCTATCTTGTCTGGTGAGACGTTTACTCAGCACAAGAAGGTTGTTGTTTTTATAAAGTGTGTTTGGTGGTTTCTGTTGTGTTCTAAAGTACCTTTATAGCTTTTTTTTATAAAATATCGTGTGTTACTATCTAGGTATTGTGGAAATGAAGGTGTAAAAGACTATTGCATAACAAAAATAGAAGGGATTGAGATCTATTGAGAGAAATAAAAAAAATGGTTATAGAAAAAACACTAGGGAGGAAAGACAATAATTAAGTAAACATGAGTGAAAGAGGTATGCGTTAAAATTGTGTTATCATATTGATGAAGAAATTGTAGGGTATGGGGTTGCAAAAAATGTAAATAATGTAAAATAATGTAGAAATAATGTGTATAACAAAAAACCCTACTATTTTTTAAGTGCAGTGTGATCTTTTACATCCACCTGAGCTACCACCAACTAAAACAGGTGGAACCTTAGTTTTAACATCTCATTCAAAAGATTGCATGCTTAGGAGTGCAGCATCTCCCTTATGCTGCACTGCAGTGTCAGTACTGGAAATTAATCTAGGACCTTGTGTGGGAAAATAACACACAGATTTACAATCTTCTAGTACCATAAGCTCATAGGTTCATAGTTATATACTAGGCTTCTGACCACCAGACCTTTATAAGCCTAGCAGTGCAATCCACTGCAGCTGTGTCCTTATGTATCATGGTCACTTACTGGGAGGGGGTAGGTTAGGAAGTTTCTACAGGTTGTGTGAGGTGGCAGTTTGTTAGTTTGGGCATTACTGTCTGCCTCTGTCTATCAAAGACTTGACACTGAAATGGGGTTAGGGATTGACTCAGCTTCACATGGATGGGCATCCTGTTCCACAGCATGGGGATCCTCTGAGACACATATCTGTCTTGTCAACATGTCTTATTTATGTCACAAGCAAAATTTAAATCCTTTGATCTAGTGGTTCTTGCATTGTTTATTATATGGATATGCAAAAAGATTCATCAGAGCTGGATCCGAGGATGCCTTGTATGCCAGGCAAAGACTGCCTATTACTAACCTGTAGGAGATGGAATACAGAGATAGGGCTTTAAGGCAATCCATACAGAATATTGTGTTTATACCCTGGTTTCTCCTGGTAAAGAACCCTGGTGGGTATTCTGACTGTTGCATATGTTTGGTCAGGTATATACTGAAGGGGGTATTATACAATGATGAGTCTGATAAGGGTCAAATAAAGTGGCACTATGACTTCGTTGGACCTGGATGCCATGCCTTTACTTATAGACTGGGCAACACAGAATGCTTTCCTTACTACCTTGGCCACATGTTGGTCAAAGGCCAGATTACTGTCTATATATGTTTCCAGATCCCTGACTACTGGATCAACCCTTAAGGGTGTCTTATTGATGGAGTAATTAATATGGGTGGCCATTTTCCCAAAAGCCACTATAAGGCATTTCTTGGCATTGAGTTTTCATGTATAACTTTGGCACCACTCATTTGCCTATATTAGACTCACTTATAAGATATTTGTGTCATGGGAGAATCTATGATGGCTCCCAATTTGTAATCACCTGTGAACTTGGTCAGCCAAAGACCCATGACATAAGCCTTTACTTCCAAGAAGTATATATTTAATAGGAGCAGTCCCAGTATGGAGCCCTGAGGTACCCTGCTGGTGACCAGTCTTTTAGTGGAGATGATATCACCAGTCCTGACTTCCTGGGTCCTGTGAGCCAGCTGACAATCCATCAAGTTATCTATGGGTTTATGCTAAGTTCGGTGACTTTGTCAACTATACCTGAGTGGGGTTTTGTATCAAATGCCTTAGCCAAGTCTAGGTAGGTATTTTGCACCCTTTTCCCTCATCCATTGCCTTTGTGACCTTTTCAAAGAAGACCACAAGGATTAGTAGGCATGATCTTCCCTTGACAAAGCCAAACGGGGTTGGGTCAAGAGTCTATTTGAGTAGTCAGACTAATAGGTCTGTAGCTTCTGAGGTCAGTTGGTGGTGAAGTGAGAACCATTGCCGTCCTCCATTCTCATGGTACAGAGCCTGTTTTGAAGCTATGGTTGAAAAGTGATTCAAGTAGGCCTGATATGTCATTTTTCCATCTATTTAGGAAGCATCCTGGGATAACGTCAGAGCCCATTAAGGCTGTGTTTTTTGGCCTTAGCCATTACCACCAGGACCTTTTTCCTGTTAATAGTTGGGGGGGTATGCTAGTAGGTATTTCAAGGAGGGGAAGTGGGGGGAGTGGGAGTGAATTTGATCTGAATTTTTCAGCCAGCAAGTTTGTTATATCTCTGTACTCAGTAAAGGTGGCACATGTGACCACCAGTCCTTTGAGGCTTCAGACACAGTTGTAGATGGATTTGCGGTTGTCTTTAGTCTGTGAGGCTACCTTGACATCATAACTGGCCTTGTTGTGCTTACTTAATGTCCTGTTTAGTTTAATTACAGACCTCCTATCATTATGGCATTTGCTTTCCTAATTTTAGCCATGACGTTTTTCCTTTTGTTATATACCTATTAAGGTTAGGGTTTCACCAATGTGGTTTGTTTTTAAAGTTTCTTTTGGGCTTACTTCTAGTAGGCACAGCAGCTTCTATATAGCCATTTACATGGTTGTACAGGGTTTCTGTGAACTCAGGGTTGGGAGGGACCCTGAATTTTGATAAACTATAACTTAATAGGGTGTAGTTTGCTTTGAAATAGTTTCTAACTGTTACATGGTTTGCTGGGGTTACCAAGCTGATTTTTATTTTGAAGAAGACAGCTCTGTGGTCTAACCTTACTAGTGAGGACATGACGGTGGAGGGGGGTTCAGTGCTCTCCTATATTGGTGATTACCAGGTCCAGTATGTTTGAACCTCTATAGGATGTGCACACTATCTGGTCAAGGGTATTTGTGTTAATAAAGTCCAGGAATCATTGTATCTGTAAGTATGAGGCAGTGTATGTTTCCCAGTCTATAGATGGGTAGTTAACTTCTCCAATGAATTGGTTATTTGGTTTAATGGTGAGTGCCTCCAGTAGGTCTAGGTTTGAGCTATGGAAATCTAGGGACATAGAGGGTGACCTATAATTTGCTAGGATATGATATGGGACTTTGTCTATGATGATTTGCATGTGGATAAGTTCCAGGGCATCTTCCTGTTTAACCAACATAGAGTTATGCTTGTTGCAAACATAGACTGAGACTCCTTTACCCTTTGCCCATCTGGGCACCTGATGGTCTAAGTGTGTATAGGGCACTGAAGTCTTGCACTTTCGAAGCACATTCTGCAGATTTAAACCATGTCTCAGCAATGGCACAAATGTTTAGATTCTCCAGAGTGAGGAGTGCTTGTGTGGTGTAGAGTTTCTTATTTAGGCTCCTAGAATTGAGCAGTAAGGTGAGTGCACTACCTATTTATCCAGTGACACTAAAAACTGAGTGTAAAAGTTAAATTGCAGACTAACATGCATTCCTCAAAATACTAACTGCTCTAAGATTTACTTTTAATGTTTAAATTATCTGTAAGTATATGTACAGAAATATTATCCCAGTCCAATTAAAATGTTGTATACTGCAACTAAAGTATATCTTATAATTCTGTACTAATAAAAGCAAATAAAAAAAGTTTAACTGAACTTTAAAAATTAGAATTCAACACTACAAATGACTGCACCAAATGCACAAATGTTTTGTACTAGTTAGTTCACCTAGATACAAAGAAGTAACTTTAAAAATGTGCATGTTAGGAAGAGATGGTTCTCCATCACTGATCACTCAGTATATGTGAACTAGACACGGACAAAGTTGAAGGAATTCAGGTTAACCATTTGAAATGTCAAAGACATGCAATGCTGAGTCCCAAAATGTAGAGCATGAGTGACTAAAATCCAGACTTTTATAGATGATGTCCAAGATCATCATTTATGAGAATATTCCCTTTCCTTGGAGGTATGTAAATCTTAAAGTTGGTATAAATAGGTTTGGTGGGTATAGGTGGCTTGCCTTCCTGCAAAAAACAAGGAAGAAGAGCAATGTTTGATATTCTGTATTTTTAATATTCTTTTATTGTTATTTCAGGACTTGGCATTGTGAGTTCCGATATAACCACATTAACATTTTAAGTAATATGTATAAAGTACCAGTTTAGATATTCATCTGTCCATGTTTATTAGGTAGGTACATTAAATACACATTTTCACATACGATATGGTAGAGTACAGAGGCACAAATACTGAACAGAATTCTATATATATATAAATAGAAAAAGAATACAGATGGGGCCAACACATAAAAAAGTAACAGCCTTTTAGACCATACATACTGTAAAATAACCATAGCTAACAGAAGCAATCTGGAATGAAAATCTGAAGAACATTTCTTACTATGAAACAGACTGGAAAAAGGATAAGGTGGATCAGGAACCCCCAGGTAGGGGAAAGAGTCAAGGAGAGAGAGTGTTAGGGAATGACATCTAGACAGCAGCTACATGACAAGCCTGCAGGACAAGACAATGTCATTGCACTGATGCCAGTGTTACAAAATGACTCTGCAAGACATTTTACTTTGTGAACTAGCACATTAAATCAAGAACAGTTGCTGGATGCAGTGTGTCTGCAAGAGACTGTCAACGTAGGAAAATAATGAATATTTAACAAAAAAACAAAGAGGCCATTTAATGACCTGTTTCAGGAACCTGCAAAAATAACAAAAAGTACAATCACTCACTTTTAGCTATTTCATCAGCAATTATGTGAACTCACATATTGCATTATGCTAAAATCCATACTGTCACTAGGCAAGAAAGAGACTGTGAGAAAGCCAGACTGAGAGAAAGAAAGACAGATCAACAGATGGAGATAACTGTATCAGAGATCCACAGGACAATAAGTAGATCGTTCAATGTTTATTATTAATGTTACGTGTATACATTTTAATAGTTACTGCAGATAAAGTAAAGCAAACCAAAGAAATTATTTAAGTAGTTGAATAAGTATTAGTAACTTATTCTGGCTTGCTTGTGCAAACAATTCAACAGCGCAGCGTGCCACACGGCACCATGGTGATGTAGCAAGCTCTGTTATTAAAGACATGTTAATGCATTCTGGCAGAACGGGTACCTCTACTTAAGCATGATTCAACATGCTGAATATACTTATCAAAGGCGGAAAATAAAAGATGACTTCACCACTGAGACAGGCAGTCTGTTGCATATGAAACAGAAAGTCTGTCTGTGCCACATGGAGACCTGCTGAGACTAGTACCGATTAATCCTTCTTAGTTTGATTTCCGCTGGAAGCAATTGCCGTATTAATTTCTGTTTCAAAATATAATTGCGCCCTTAGTTCATGTACATGGGATTGAGTTATACAAGAAGCACATAAATGTAAATAATAAGATGAATTAAATTAATCATATACAGAAGCATATTTTTTTCTGAAAAACAGTTATAGGTTCATAGGTTGATAGGTAGGTACTAGGCTATCGGCCCTAGGGCCTATACAAGCCCAGACAAAAAGGTACCCTGGCTTTTGCCACCCAAGAAAATTATTTTCCTGTGCCACTGTCGAGCAGAGCCACAGAAGTGATCCCCAGGGTGAATTTCCTATTTCCCATCCGATCATTAAGATTTTTCTTGAAGAGTGCTAATGAGGAGCTTTGTTTGATAGGTTCATAAGTTACAGCCAAATAGCTGAATTAGTGTGCAATCCACATTCATATGGACTGTAGATAGCAACTATTTCATATTTTATCAATAATTCTACATTTAGAATCAGCTGCTAAGGTGAAGAGAAATGCAAAAACTATAAAAAAGCAATGGATGGAAGGGAATATGTTTGATGTACATTATGTGTTCTACTGGAGTGTGCTTTTTTCCCTTTGTATTATAAAATGTTTTTTATCTTGAATTACTGTAATTGCTGGAGCTTTTCTCCACAGGCCTCAACTGGAAAGGGGTTTTATTCTAGTCAGAGTTTTCCAATAAAAAAATGCAATAAAAAAATACAAAAAAGCTAGAAGTAAAACCAGTACTAGGTGGATGTAATGAAGGAGGAATGTTTATATGTGGTTGTCAGTTACTGATACATGGTACCACTAAGTAAATATGTAATGTGAAATACAGCTGTCTATACTATCGCGAAATTAACCTATTCATTTTATTCCCATTTATTCTAGATGATTCTTGCCCCATGCCTGCCAACCTCCCAACCCAATCAGACATCCACATTTATTCCTCTACCCAAGAATTTCACTAGGGCTTGGGACAATAACTGTCCCGAGGGACAGTCATTTAGGCAGCCATGATCGTGCTTTTGTGCCCCTCCATCCATACTCTTTTTTTAGCTAGCGGGTGTGGAAGTGTGGGACCCCTGTCATGGTCTAGTGTGTCCAGCCCATTGCCCAATCAGGGCCCAAAGGAGACCATTCCTTCTAATTTGGCACTCTGTCCCACCTGCCAAGTGAGTCTGGTTTATCCCTCAGACCTGGGCGCTGAAAGGAAACTGATCTTATTAGCCTCAACAGGCAGGCACTCCATGTAATTACAGATCTGCATCATTTTGTCATAAGTGAAGGAATCTTTTTTTTTTTTTCAGTGCTGTAACCTCACCTTAACCCCTCCTTCTAATGGTGGCACAGACACCACATTACCACAGCAAAGCCAAAGCCTATTTCCAGATGTTTGCTTGGCCCCATACACATGATTCTAAGAGTTATCATCACTGGCTTGGTTAACAGCTTTTGTGCAAGTCTTCCACTGAGCTTGAGTACACTCAGCCTGGGAACTACCCCCACCCCCAGAATAGATGAGTCAATCTTACTGCTCACTCCCACTCCCCCACATCAGACTCTTCCAGTGTCTCAATGATATGAACTCAGGTTATTACAAACTGGCAGGGTATGCTACTGCTAATTTGTGGGAGAAAATTTCAAACGTAACCCAGCCTTGCTCATTCTGATTGAACTCCATTTTAGCCTGCCCTTCTACAGCTATCTGTCAGAGCCTGGAGTGGGTGCTATTTTGTACAGGTTTCCAGTAGGAAAACAATTAAAATACTATGGTTCCATAAAAATGTGTGAAGCATTTAGGTGTATGATATTTCTTAGAAGTGGCAGAAAGTCGAAGTACAAATGATTGAAACCAAATGGTCAATCATGAGAACTTTGAAAAAGAAAAAAAATGAAAAAAAATCTGTTTTTTCAGAGGAAAATGCTGAATTGCAAATGATTGAACCCAAAAGCTCAGTCATGAATACTTTGAAAAAGAAACACATTTGCACTTAGGTTTCAACCTGAATCACAACCCTCCCCCTTTACTGGAGTCATCTGTGTGTTGTTTTAGCTCCTGTTGTTTCTGCCCTATATTAGACATTTCTGGCATTTCTCACTGATCAGCTTTTTCAGTTGTTAAAAATCTGATTAAGAGGCATTTGGGGGTGAAAATTCTTTAGGTCCTTCTGGGTAAATCTGAACTTGCTACTAAACATTTCATTTCTGTGGACTATTAAACATCTACACCAAATAAACTAAAGTATTTTAGCCCTTTTAATGAGATCAATGACTTAGCTAAGCAACTGCAGTCACTGTATGAGGTACTCTGATACTCTACCTTCCTCACATACACACACACACACACACACACACACACACACACACACACACACACACACACACACACACACACACACACACACAAAACATATACTAAACATTAAGTCCAAATTGAACACAGAAGCAGAACTGTAATGCAGCCAATCAGTATTTTAATTTTCATCTCTGGGTCTGAAGTACAGTAACAACTGATATGCATTAGACAGCTGAGATGTTCAAAGGCTGATCAGACGTGAGGGACTTGGGTGACAAATTTAATGTACCTGGAGGTGAAAGAAGGTACTAGGGACAGGCTGTGCCAACACAGTACAAATACTTTCTAATTTGTAATGTTATTATACTCGCTACCAAAAGGGGAATATTTGGAATGAAGGGAATTTGTGTAAGCAACTGACCACAAACTCCTCCAAAAGTTTCTTTCACTTTATCCTTTATCACATTAAAAAATCATCATCAGCAGTGTATGAAACAGGCTGAAATACAATACTACAGACAGAAATAATTCCATTTGATTATAATCAAATATAAGGTCCAAGGTTCAGCTAGTTATAAGCTAGTTCAGAAACTAGATATTGGTGAAGTGGGGGCTGGTGAAGTCTACGTTTAGAAGAAGCTACCACTACTGACACTGACTATCAATCTGTATTGTTAGAGCTGTGTGGGTATTAGAAACAAGTTGAGATAGCTTACTATAAACATAATTTCTTTCACTTGATCAAAGTTAGATATGAAAGGAAAGATAAGGAGACTGTAACACTGATGGCTGGTGACATCACACATGAATATTTTTCATGGAGTAGGACACTGCTGATCTTGCTGAAGCCCGGTTTTGATTTGTTTTGCAGGCAACACTCTTCACTAACTACTATCCTCTACTGGCTGTTGCTCGGCCAACTTTTCAATAAACTAACTAGTTTTGGTCTGTTATCTCTATAACCTATAGACAAGATCTCAAAATTTTGTTGGGAAGTCCTTAATGAAGTCTTAACACACCACATGTAATGGATTCTCTCTGTCAACACAATTCAAGAGGAAGAAGGGCAGTTAAGTCATAAAGCCCTCAAACTCTACTGCCATGTTTATGTGAGGAGGTAAACAATTTAAAAAAATTAATTGTCCAATCAAGTCCCCTAACAACTTGTACCTGGGATGGCTGCCCCTTCTCCCCACCTTAACTATGCTTCTGGTCATACATAACAAACTGTCATGTAAATCCTATACAACGGGATTCTGTAATAATGAACTATGCTATGGTTTGCAAGAAATGTTAATCAGGAGACCCTTTTAACAGTCCTTATAAAAAGAGAGATCTAGCTGGAAGGGGAACAGCTCAAACAATTTAGTCAGAAAATATAGTGCAGTGTCTTCATTTCCATTTTTCCACCTTTCTGATATTCCTCTTCTCACAAATCTGGGACATGAAGTTGCTAGGCTGGGTTTCAGTGATAGTATGCATACTAACTAACCCAACACATTAATTTACTTTACTATTTGCCACAAAGTGCACTGGGTGATACAGAACAAAGTTCACTGCATAACTACAGATTCCTCTGCCAACATCTGGGGTCTGTGCCCCCATCTTCTAGTGATCTGCAGAGCAGGCTCACCAGTAGCCTCAGTACAGTCCTCATCACCTCTTTTAGAACTGACAAGAAGACCATTCAGGCAACGGACTATGTCCACTGTATCTTTTCCATCCCCTTTAATATATTTTCCTCACAAAATGAAACAAAAAGTCCAGCTTTTCCCACCAGACCTAACTCTTCCTAAGTAGGAACACTGTTTTTCTTTTTCTTGTGAAAGTACATGCAGAATACCCTTAATGCTCCTAGAAGATTTTGTATTACATCTGCCCCATCCTGCCATTTTCTAACAGAAGTTTGTTTTTTGTTTTTTTGTTTTTTTGACAATCAGTGTAACTCCCCTGCTAGTCCCTTTTCATTTCTGCTTTCTTTATCCTAGCTATTACTATCATGCTGACTGGAAAGAGATACAGAGGGTAATACAGAGGGTCATATTTAGCTTTCACTCATTGCACTGCTAGTGTCTACCATCATCTTTGTAAACCATAAGGGCTTCTTACGCTTTCCTTGTTTTATTTTCCTTCGTCTTGGACATTTTTTTCATTACAACTAGAACTCCTTTAAGCTTTTCACATAACCTACTGTTAGCTCGACTTTACCATGTCACCTTAATAATGCTTCTAGGATATTCCTGTTTAAAATGCTGAATAAAACATCTCTAGAGAACTCTGCGTCTGTTTCAATATGATATACCCCAACACCGAAAAAATACTGCATAAATTCTACTCCTCCATAAGAGCCTTCCTCTCCAGTTTAGCTTCTTCTGCCTAATTCCTTCTTCTGTTGGGGTCCATAGTTTATATATCAGCCTCCTTTTTCTTGAGACACTTACAAGATGACTCAGTCCCTCCTAACACCCTGACATCAGCATTTCCAGATGACTGAAGGTGTGATGAAGTTCTCCACAGACATTCTTTTCCTCACCTACGAGCTCATTTTTTTTCAGCTGAAGCCCATTATCAGTAATCTCATGTCACGGTGTTATGTGAAGCTATCTCACCCTCCAAACTACCTTAAATTCTTGCTTCAGACCAGAATAAATGACCTGACATTCATCAATGCTAGATTTATTAAAACCTACAGGATCAACAACTATTAATACAAAAACAAGGGAAAAAATGAAAGCTTATTGTGGTGGGTAAGTGCCCTCTTCCTCTTGTAAAGGGGTTCTATTTTTTTCACTAACAAACTTTATATAGTTAACTTTGATGTTGCTTATTGTAAAAGAAACTTGAATCCTTGGCTACAGCAAAATCTTCTGAAAATGATATCTTTAACAAAAGCCATAGAGTTTTTTATTCTTGTATGTAATAAGGAATTAAGTGTTTATGGAGTGGTCATCAGGAAAAACATGTACTACCCTCAGTCCAACAATAAAGTTTTCAGACCCGGCCATACCACACTATCCAGCATCCATTCCATTCTCAACTATATATTCCAAACACAAAGGCTTCTCCTCCTCCTCCCCTTTCCCTGTATAGTCTGGCACAACCATACTTAATTTATTATCATTTATAGCTCATGCTTTAGTAACTTCTTCCAAACATAGCCTTCATTCACCAGCATTGCTCAAAGCAGACCTAAAATATCCAAGATTTCTGTCACTTGTCATCAACAGAAGACATTCTTTATGTTCCCTCATTCAGTTCCCACCCAAATTCAAATTTTGAATTCTTTCTTTAGGTAATGTATTCTTCAAAGTTTCCCATCATTAATCACTTTCTTGTAACATCTATATGTAAATGTGTCTTCATTCTCCTAGGTGTTTTTCCTACCCACCTTGTCATCCTAGAAGTCCAAAATGTTCACTATAGTGTTTCCTGTGATATGGATTAAACATCTGAAATTTCTAGCTCCTAACATGGGTTATGGAGAGGGCTTTGAGAATATGTGAGACAATAAAACAATGTAGCAAGTTTTGGGCAGTGTTTGTCAATATCTTCTGCCTTCATCATCTCCAAGGTTTCTCTTTCCAAGCCATATGCTGCTGAGTACAATCTTCAGACCAACCTGCCCTAGCCACACAAAAAATAAATAAATAAATAATAATTATAGTTTTATTCTGCTTCCATGTTGCACACACACACATGCACGCACACGCGCGAGTACACACACACACACACACACACACACACACACACACACACACACACACACACACACACACACACACACACACACACACACACACACACACACACACACGCACACACACTGCATAATAACTCCTCCAACATCAACACCACATTTCCCGCAAGCCTCTTTTTCCAACTCCATTCTCTCTCTAGCCTATACTCCTACTTTATCCCGAATTGGATAGGTGTTACAAAAAAACTCAACTTGCATATATATTTACGTTATTCTCATAGATACAGTAAGTCAGACATCAAAGAATGCAGAACAAATCAACATGAGTATTAAAACACAATATAAATGAGAAACTGTTGCAATAGTAACACAAAATCAGAGATAAACTTATTGTAAGGAACCATGTCTGTTCTGCTTCCATGTCTTATGAATCCCAACCCCTCTGACCTTAACTGCTGGTCTCACTGACTAGTAACTCCTCTGATGAAAGACTGACAATTCAAAAGACTATTGAGATGTTAAAATTAATTAATTATTTTAAAAGACAGATTGATGTTACCTCTTGAGCTATGAAACTAAGTAAAGAACAGGGATACATACTGATTTTTTAATAAGAAAAAGAAATTAATGGACTACTGGTTATTAGCCAAACTACTATGCTATTTAGCACTCAACTGTTCAAAGTGATTCTGCTGGGTCAATGCCCTGATTAAAAAGTCAACCCTAGCAATATTTAAACTATCATACTCATTAACAGGAAGTCAGGATCGTGCCATTTTTTTATGAGACCACATTTTGGTTTTGCTACAGGGGAAGGATCTTCACTAAATATGGCCAGCAACATAGACTCAGCTACCCAGATAAATCATTTCTCAAATAATATTGACTGGTTTCAAGTTTTCCTGAAATAAATATGACATCCTGTATCCAAACAGGACAATGAGGTCCAGGCATTTATAATCTACCTCTGTCTATACGGGACATGAGTGCCAGGCCCAGTGTAAATTTCCTACTCCCCATCAACTGGTGTAGGTTGTGCTTAAACTGGGTAATAGATTATCTCAACTTTATATGGGTGGGAAGCCTGTTCCATAGGAGGGGTAGTCTCTGAGGCACATATTTTCTTTAAGTCATAGACAAAATTCAGGACCCTAGACTTTGTATTTCTGGTACTGTTTGACTTACGAATACACAGGGGTTTGCAGATGCCTTGCAAGCCAGGCATAGATCACCTCTCAGCAATCTATGGGAGACTGAGTAGAGGGAAAGGGCTTTAAGGCACTCTGCATAAGGTAGGATTGTTATGCCTTGCATTCTTTTTGCAAGGAACCTCTGAGGTTGCTCTTGTTGCTGCATATGCCTTGTCAGGTACATGCCAAAGGCAGGATTGTACTCCATGATTGGTCTGATAAGTGCAGAGTATAGTGGGATAATGACCTCTTTGGACCTAGATGCCATGCCCTTATTTATAAGCTGCACAACATAAAAAGATTTCTTCACCTCTGTGGTCATGTGGTGGTTGAAGGTAAGGCTACTGTCTATGATTGTAATCAGATACCTGATCACTGGGTCGACTCTTAGTGACATATTATCAACATGATAATTTTAGCTGGGATGGTTGACTTCCCAAAGTACAGTTATGCATTTCTTAACACTGAGTTTAAGAGCATGGCTTGGCCACCATTTGTTAGTCAGAGGTAGGCCTTCTTGAATAATGGTAGTATCTGCACAGGAGTTGATGATAACCTCAGCTTGCAACCATCTGCAAACATAGTCAGCCATAAACCTTCAGAGTTTGCTTCCACTTCAGGGAAATAGCTGCCAAAAAGGAGCAGGCCCAGTACTGAGCCAAGGGGGACACTGATAGTGACTAGCCTCTTGGTGGAGGTGGCCTCACCTATTCTGACCTTTTGGGTCCTTCAGTGAACCAGTTGGCTATCCATTGGACGATTAAAAGGTTTATACTTAATTTAGTGAGCATGTATGTAATGCAAGAGTGGGGTATTGTATCATACGCCTTGGCGAGGTCGATGTAAGCTGTGTGCACAGTGTTACCCTCATCCATTGCTTTGGTGACCCTCTCAAAGAAGTCCACAAGACTTAATAGGTATGACCTTCCTTTAACAAAACCAAACTGTGATGGGTCCAGCATTTACCTATATCCTCATTTATCATGTCCATGATGATTCTTTCCATGGACCTAGAACAAATAGAGTGTACAGATGTTAAAGAAGATACACTGAAACAAATGTTGTTATATAAGGAGAGTATTTATATTTTAAAATATAAGAAATCGGTTCCTAAAGGTTTAAATAAGGAATTGAATTGGAAGTGTTTGCTTTAATAAGATAATTGATTTTTATTGTTTAATTGATTAATTGAATGTAATTAGTAATAGAATATAAAAGATAGAGTTTTTGTAGCTTTTTTATTCCTTGAAGGTGATAACACCGAGACGCTAGAATAAACTACATTTGTTTTACTATGTGGTCTCTTTTATTGGAAGTAAGCAGCTGAATATATTTCCATTTGGATCCTAGTTGTTGTATTGAACTAGCCAAGAATTTTGCCTATGTTCCCTCAAAGTCAGCACCTGTTTCTCCTTTCCAGCAGGGAAACAGGTGGGATACCAGGGGTGTATTTTCTGTTTCCCATCCATTCGTCCAGATTCCTCTTAAAGAGAGCTAGAGAGGTACTCTGCTCGACAACATGGAGAGGGAGTTTATTCCACAAATGGGAGTGTCTTTGGGACACAAATCTATCCTGCCAACAAGTTCTATTAATGTCACAGACCAGGTTAAGGCCTTGCATGTGGGTTGCTTGAGTGGAGTTTGTCTTATGGATATGTAGCAACTCCATCAAGGCTGAGTCTGAGATGGCCTTATATGCCAGACACAGGTCACCTCTGAGCAATCTGTAGGAGACTGAGTAGAGGGACAGGGATATTAGCCTATTTGTATAGGACAGGTGTTTGAAACCCTGGATTTTCCCGGTCAGGAACCTCTGTGGTCTTTCAAACTGCTGCATGTGCTAGGCAAGGTAAATGCCGAAGGGAGCATTGTACTCGATAATGAGCCACATAAGGGAGGAGTACAGGGATGTTATGACCTCCTTGTTCCTGGATGAAATACCCTTATTTATAAGGTGGGGCAAGTAGAAAGCCTTCTGTACAATGGAGGCAATGTGGTGGTCAAATGTGAGGTTGCCATCAACCTGGGTGCCCAAGTCCCTGACAACTGTTTGTGTGCTTAGTACATTGTTATTAATGTGATAATTAGTGGGATGCCATTTTCCCTAAAGGGGATAATCGTCTTGGAGGATGTTCACATCACTAGGGGAATTTAAGACAGTACCCAGCTTGTAGTCATCTGCAGACTTGGTCAGCCACAGACCACTGGTTTTGGCTTGTACCTCAGAAAAGTATATCCCAATCAGTAGAAGCCCCAAGACCAATCCTTGGGGTACACCACTCATTACGGGTCTACTAGAGGTGGCTTCCCCTACTTTGACTGAGTGGATTCTATCAGTAAGCCAGTTAGCTACCCATCTGGTAGCATATGGGTTGATGCCTACCTGGGAGAGTTTATCTATTATGCCTGAGTGGTGAATAGTATCAAAGGCTTTGGCTAGGTAGGCGATGTGCACCATCTTCCCCTCATCCATGGCTTTGGTGACTGTCTCAAAGAAGTCAACCAAGTTTAACAGGCATGATCTCCCCTTTGACAAAACCAAACTGTGTGGGGTCAAGGGTTTGGAGTTTGGCAATGTCCTTGTTTGTAAGGTCCATGATAATGCTTTCCATGGCCTTGCAGATCAGGCTAGTTAGGCTGATGGGCCTATAATTGCTTGGGTCAGTGAATGCTCCACCTTTATGTAGAGGGATAACAGTGGCTTCCTCCATTCAGCTGGGACAAAGCCGGTGTTCAGGCTTTGGTTGAATAGGGTGTCTAATGGAGCTGACAGCTCATGCCTGAATTTATGTAGGATACAGTCAGGGATGTTATCGGGTCCCATGGAGACTATATTTTTTGTCTTTGAGAGGACATTAAGGACCTGCTCCCTAGTGATGAGCAGAAGGGGGCAGATGCTAGGGATGTTCTGGTTTACTGATCGGGGGACAGGGAGTAAAGTTTCAATGAACCAGTCTGCCAGGAGGTTGTCTATATCTATGGTGTTTATGTATCTGGTGTTATTGACCACCAGTTCAGGGCAGATTTGGGTGTTACCTTTGAGAATGTGGACATATGTGAAGAAGGCCTTGTGATTGTCCTTAGTGGATGTGGCCAATATGGACTTGAAGATAGTCTTAGATGATTTCACCAGTGACCTTATTTGTTTGTTCCGACAAAGGAGAGATTGCTTCCAACTTGGCACCTGCTCCTTCTTCGTCCTGGACAGCAATTATTTCCATTTATTATAGAGTTTGTTTATTGCTGCTGTCCACCAGACAAGTTTACTCTTCCTTGAGGAAGATGAGTTGGTCCTGTCAGGTATTGCTGAGCCCATATAGCTATGTAGATGCACATATAATGTTTTGGTTAGGCTTGGACATTAGTGCTAGTTCCAACTGAAGGGACAGTGGTTGTGAAGCTGCTTATACCTGCTCTGAGGAGATTGTAGTCAGCTTTGGAAAAGTTTTTTTTGTTTGACCCTGACGGGGGGGAGGGGCGCAGGGGAGGTGGTGACTTCAAAAGTGATCGCTTTATGGTCAGATCTTAGCAAGGAGGATGACACTGTAGGGGTGCTGCAGTGGCTACTCATGTTGGTTAAGACCAGGTCCAGGATATTTTTACCTCTCATAGGGGTGTTGACCAGCTGATCCAATGCACTGGTATTGATGAAGTCAAGGAATCTCTGTGCGTTCATGTTTGGGCTAGGATAGGTCTTCCACTCTAGGGTTGGATAGTTAAAGTCACCCAGGATCAGGGTAGAGGGTTGAATCTTGCTGGATTCAGGTAAGTCCAGATAAGTGGAGTTGGCATCCCGAGACATGGTTGGAGGTCTGTAGCTAGCTATGATTTGAATAGTTGTTTTGTCAACAGTTAACTGCACTTGGAGTGTCTCCTGTATGTCATACCGTTTGACCAGCATGTAGGTGTGTATATCTTTGATAAAGATTGAAACTCCACCTCCTTTGGTTTTGTAACCCTTTGTTTGGGGTCTGAAAGCATGGTGGGATGAGTAATCTGGTAAGGCTCGGGTGCTCTCCACAGTTTTGAACCAGGTTTCAGTGACTGCACAAATGTCAGCATCCTCCAGGGCAAGTAATGCTTGCAATGATTGCAGTTTCATGGTAAGACTCATAGCGTTTAGCAGCATGACCTTTAAATTTCATTTAGAAAAAAATTTCATGTTGGTAATTTTGTGCTCATGATTTTTCCTAAAAAAGGCACTATGGGGGAGGCAAGAGCCTTTGCCAGAAGCCTGAAGCCCAGGGGAGACAGATGAAGGCCCTCTGTGGCAAAGCATCATGGTCTGTCAATCATGTCCTCCCAGGCTGTCAGGTAAATTCCAGTTGAAAAGTAATTCAAGTAGATCAGAGAGGTCATGTTTCATGCTATTTAGTAAGCATCCTGGGATGTTATCAGGGTCCATCAATACAGTGTTTTTGGCCTTGGAAAGTGCATTGTTGACCTGTTGCCTACTAATGGTTAGGTGGATTGTGGTATGCGGTATTTCCTTTGGAATGTCAGGGGCTGGGGTGAAATTTGAGCTGAACCTGTCAGCCAAAAGGTTTGTAATGGCCTCCAGTTCAATGTGGGTGATGACATTTACAATAAGTTCTATGTATTGTTGCATATTTACCTTGAAGTTTTGTGCGTAGCTGTAGAAAGTTTTGTGGTTGTCCTTTGCCTGAAAAGCTATTTTTTTCTTCAAATTTAGCCTTCAAAGCATTAATTAACCCTCTTAACTGCCTGCTTAGATTGGTCAGGGGGCTTTTAGTATGTTGGGCTTTGTTTTTTCTACAATTGGCCAAGATTTTTTTTCTTATGTTGAATAACAGATTGACATTGTGATTCCACTAGGGTGACCTGTCTTGAGTTTGACTTATGGGCACAGCTCACTCTATACAGCTATCAGTATGATTGTACATGGATTTTGTAAACAGCTCAGCATATGCTATGGTGTTTACTGGGTTTGGAGGTGCTTGGAATTTAACCAAGGTGTCACTTAGCATAGAGAGATGTTAGCCTTGGAATAGCTCCTAAAGGTTTTTGGTTTCACTAGGCCCCTAGTTTTAATTTTTATTTCAAGCAATACTGCCTTATGGTCAGATCTGATGAGTGAGGACATTGCATTGAGTGAGGGACATTGCTTTTCCATGTTTGTGAGTACAAGGTCAAGGATATTTGTATCCCTGGTAGGAGAATGGATCAACTGTTCCAGGATGTTGGTATTAACAAAGTTTAGGAATCGCCGGGCTTGTGCATTAGAAGTGGTGTGAGATTCCCAGTCTTTAGAGAGTGTAGCTAAGAGCTCCATGAAGAGCTGAAATCTCCATGAGGATTTCCAGAGTGCATGAAATACTGTAAATATTTGTGTTTCTTTCTACTAATTTTCTTTGTGTATTAATGTTTCATGTTCATTTCTGTTATTTTATGAAATATGATGCATTTTCACTTTTATTTTTTTTAATTGTATTATGTACGTTGCTCCTCCGCAGACTAAGTTGTAGCCAACTGACCAGTCCACATACCAGTTGGTCAAATTTCAAATAAAACACATAAGGTATCCATAGTGATGCCAATATAAAATAAATATGTAAACACTGATGAAGTGTTTGTGCAATGAACAATGATGATGTTTAAAGATAATCCACCTCCAAGTGGCAACTTTTTCTCATCAAAAAATTGTCATACTTACACATACAAAGAAAATAAATTTTAGTACACTGGCTGAAGTTGTTTATCTATAGCCCAGTCTGACTTTTTTGTGCAGCCCTTCATTATTTTTAACACATATCTGTGATGTCATGTATGCTAGGAGAGATTGGTACATCTCAGTCATTTAGAAACTTAGAAAGAGAAAATAATTAATTCATCAGGTCACCAGTTCTAGCTTCAGGACCAATAAAAACTTCTTCCTAGGTAATGACTGCAATCAGTCTTTTAATGTATACCGTATTAGTCTCAAGTTATCAATTTGAACACCTCAGCTATAAAATGTGGCATGAAACTTCTGATCTAAAGTAAACTAAAGCTTTAAATAAGCTACTCTTTTGTGGCTAGCACACAGGTGCAACTTAAAATAGTCTATAATATTACCACTGACAAAAGTGAAAGGATGCGATTTTAAAAGACAGAATGACTGTTGACAGAAACAGATAACAGTATGACATCTCAGTACAAGTAAGAGGAAAGATATCATCACAACAAATGTTCTTCTCATCAAAGCGCACTAAGCGCATGATAACACTACATCAAGGACGCAAAGCCTGACGACACCATTCTGGAGTAAAAAATATAGAAAATAGGAATATCAATCACTTGGAGTTATGTAGGGATAGAGTGATACAAGGATATTACGAGTACAAAAATGCTGTGAAATAAAGAAAAACATATGCTTCTTCAGTATTGGGTGGCGCTGTTCTTAAAATTCCAGAAAGCCAAAAGAAGTACCTACAGAAGCACATGTGGTTTGAGAGATATAAACTGGTTATGTCTGATTTAAAATCTCTCCATACCTCTTTGTGAAACTTTGCAGTTACCAAAGCCCCTCACTCTCCTCCCCCTCACTCTCCTCCCAGCAGCACTGCACTCCTCCATACACTAGCCTCTATCCCTTTCATGCTGCACCTTCCCCATCTTAGCCCCTCCCTGAACAAAGTTGTTCCCTAAGCCATAGCCTCTCTTGTTTGTATACCCACAGTCCTCAGTAAATGGTAAATCTCTCAGATTCTGCTGGCTAGTTCCACATATCACCACCCAGCACCCTACTACAGACCACCCATCTATGAATGTCACAATCACCAAACTAACCCCACCTCTCCTACTGCTGCTTTCCTCCATACATCATCCTCTGCTCCTCTCCAATCCACAATCCTCATCTACACTCTATCCCTTAACAGGCAGGTCCATAAACCATAGCCCATCTTATGCAAATTCACAATCTCCAGTAAATGATAATTTCACATTTGATTGCGCTGCTCCATCAAATATCCCACAGCACTACAGCTCTATACATCACCCAGCAATCCCCCTTCAGATCACTCCTCTTTGAATGCTATAGTCCTTACTAATTTTCTTCTACATTACATGACTATTTTTTGCTCACCTCTTATACCCTGCACTGTTTAGCAGATCCCTATTGAAGTGTCAGCACTCAAAATGCCGAGTGCCGACAAGCTGAAAAAAAAAAAAAAAAAAAGACTGAAACCACAGGAGAGAAGCAAAGCTTCCCACATCCTCCAAACATACATAGCAATGCCAAGATCACCATACCTCAGAGAAAAGGGAATATTCTCCGAAATGGCATATCGGACTTAGCAAATGTATGTCCAGTCCTTCAGCCATTCAATCTCCATATTTCAGGACTCACTCTAACAGGTCCTGACATTTCAGATCGTTACCCTGTTGGACACCAAGTACATATTCTCACATTTTTTCCCTATTTTACAGTGTTTACACTTTCGTAGTAAAGCTTCTGAATTCCTTTCAAAGCAATCACAGCTGAAAACTTGGAAAGCAAGCGCCTAATGATAAATTCAGTGCAGAAGTACTTCAGAACGCACGCTGCTCATGATTATTCAACACAAAGCATATAGTTTCATATCTGTAAGTGACTACGACAACATAAAATAAATGATATCTTATACCATATATCCACAAATGTTTAATACGATTTTAAAGCTAAGATGGTGTGACCCAATTTGGATGATAATGCCATATGTTTATTGCAGCTGTGTTAGACGTAAATGTCTGTAAGTACATCTGGCGATCGAAGTCTTTTACTGTGAGACACTTTACAGCATGAATTAAGCTATGAATAATGCTAGTACAGGTCTCATGGGAATATATAAATACTTGAAGAGAAACATCATTATCTGCAAATAAGGACTGCTCAAAGTGTCAAATGGATGCTAGTAGTAATGATGAAACAATGACATGATATAGTGCATGAACAGGTTCATAGGTGTTTACTAGGCTAATGATAGCCATGCATCCCAAATCTCTGACAAGTTCTGATACCCTTCATAAGTGAAGCAGGGGCTTGGGAGATGAAACATTTACAAGCTAAGATCTGGGAGATAAACCATTTACAAGCTGCCTGTGTCCATTAGAGACATAGGTGCCAAACCAGGGATGAATTTCCTGTTGTCCAGGTTGCATTTGAATTGGATTAGGGAGGAACTCTGCCTCACATGGATGGGGAGCCTGTTCCAGAGATGGGGTAATCTTCGGAATTCATACTTGTCTCTCCAACAGATCCTATTTATATATCACAGGCAAGGTTTAAGTCTTTAGAATGGGTAACTCTGTTGCTGTTTGTTTTGCGGATATGCAGGAAGTCCATCTGAGTGGGTTCTGACAATGCCCTGTGTGTCAGGCATAGAGCTCCCTTCAAAAGCCTGTAGGAGACAGAATACAGGGATAAAGCCTTGAAGCTGTCTGCATAGGGCATTTTACTTAAGCCCTGTATTCTTTTAGCAATGAACCTCTGTGGATGTTCCAATTGTTGAATATCCTTGGTTAGGTACATACCAAAGGGGGCATTGTACTCAGTGATATGTCTGATGAATGCTAAATACTGTGGAATAATGACTTCCTTGGACTTAGATGCCATACCTTTGTTTATAAGTTGCGCAACATAGAATGATTTCCTCACCACTGTAGACACGTGATGATCAAAGGCTAGATTACTATCTATGTGTGTCCCTAAGACACTGACTACTGGGTCAACTCTAAGGGGTGTGTTGTCAATATGATAGTTACCTGAAGGATACTATTATGCATTTCTTGGCATTTAGTTTTAGTCCATGGCTCTGACACCAGTTGTTTGCCTGTGACACCCACTCCTGGAGAACATTTGTGTCAGTGTGGGATTCAATGACAGCTCCTAATTTGCAGTCATCTGCAAATTTAGTCATCCAGAGACTACTGACATTGGCCTTGACTTCAGAGAAGTAAATGCTAAAAAGGAGTGATCCAAGGACTGATCCCTCCACTTGTGACTGACCTCTTTGTAGAGGTGGACTTCCCAATTCTAAATTCCCGGACCCTGTCTGTGAGTCAGGTGGCTATCCATCAGGTGACATACGGGTTTGAACCTAATCTCTTGAGTTTGTCAACAATGCCCAAGTGGGGTATTGTGTCAAATGCCTTGGCCAGGTCAAGGTAGGCAGTGTGAACCATTATGCCCTCATCCATTGCTTTAGTGACCTTCTCAAACAAGTCCACCAGGTTGAGTAAGTATGATCTGCCCTTGACGAAACTAAACTGGGTTGTGTCCAGTGTCTGGAGATTAACTATATCACTATTGATTATTTGCATGATAATTCTTTCCATGATTTTATATATATAAGACTAGCTCGACTTAAGGGTCTGCAGTTTCCAGGGTCTGTAGATGGCCCACCTTTGTGCAGAGGAATGACTGTTGTTGTTCTCCATTCATGAGGCACGAAACCTGTTTTGAGGCTATAGGTAAATACCAATTCCGGAGGCCCTGATATATAATGTTTCATGCTATTTAGAAGGCATCTTGGGATACTGTCTGGGCCCACTGATGCAGTGTTCTTGGCCTTAGAGAGAGCATTAAGGACCTGTTCCCTAGTGATAGTAGGGGGGAGTTATATCTGATGGTATTTCCTAAGGGAAGGTTAAGGGGGAGAGAATGGTAAAGCTGGAGCTGAATTTATAGGCCGGTGGGTTTACTATAACTTCTGGCTTAGTATAGGTGGCTCCACTTACAATGACGTCTGCACACAATTGTGTATTGCCTTTGAGTTTGCAGACATAGCTAAAGAATGCCCTATGGTTGTCCTTGGCATGGGAGGCCAATTTCACCTCAAATTTGGCTTTGGTAGACTTTACTTGTCCTCTGAGATGTTTGTTTAGTTTTATGAGAGTGCTTTTATCCTGCTGAGTGCTGCACCTCCTAATTTTTGCCATGAGTTTCTTCCTTCTGTTATACAGCCTATTGATTTTGTGCTTTCATCAGGATGGCTTATTTTTCGAGTTAGCTCTGTTCTTCTTCCTGGTGAGTACAGCTGCTTCTATGCAGCTGTTAACATGCTTGTACGGGGTTTCTGTGAACAGTCCTGCATAGGCAGCACTGTTCTCAGGGTTTATGGGGGCTTGAAGTTTTGCCAGGTTATCACTTAATAGCAGGAGGCTAGCCTTAGAGTAGTTCCTAAATATTCCAGGTTTAGGTGAGGGACTAGATTTTATTTTTACTTCAAAGGAGACCATTTTGTGGTTTGACCACACCAGGGAAGACATTACAGTAGGGGGTGTGCAGCACTCTCCCATATTAGTGAGGACCAGATCCAGTACAGGGAGTTTGTGTTTACAAAATCCTGGAATCTCTGTGCCTGTACGTTTGGTGTCATATAGGATTCCCAGTTATTAGTGGGGTAGTTAAAGCCGCCCATGAATACAGTATTTAGTTGAATGGTTAGTGTTTCTAATAAGTTTAAATACATGGTATGGGTTTCTTGGGTCATCCAGTGTGACCTATAGCTGGCAGGGAAGTGATATTGGATTTTGCCTATGGTGATTTGAACATGGAGCAGCTCAAGTGCATTGACCTGTTTGACCAGCCTTGAGGTATATTTATTTTTCATGTAAATCGAGACACCTCCACCTTTAGTCCATGTCTGTGTAGTAACTGGTCTAAATGTGTGGAAGGCATTATAACCTTGCACAGTTGGTGTGCTCTCCGCGGCTTTAAACCATGTCTCAGTGACCGCACAGACATTAGCATTCTCTAGGGTAAAGAGAGCTTCTAGGGAGTGGAGCTTTTTGTTTAGACTCCTAGGATTGAGCAGTAATACCTTTAGATTTTCTTAGTTTTGGTTTGCTATGTCAGAAGTATTTTCAGTT
Source organism: Protopterus annectens (assembly GCF_019279795.1). Taxonomy (NCBI): domain Eukaryota; kingdom Metazoa; phylum Chordata; order Ceratodontiformes; family Protopteridae; genus Protopterus; species Protopterus annectens. The sequence goes on from NC_056740.1 coordinate 7,018,552, forward strand.
TGGCATTGTCTAAAAAAGAACTATGGGGGAAGACAATGTTTTAGCTAATATTCAAAAGCCTAGAGGGCAGAGGTGCAGACCATCCCTGGCAAAGCAGCGTGGTCTGTTGGCCATCTACTTCCATGCTGATAAATATTGCACCCCCTTAAAATGACACCAGAATCTATGCCAATTATTAAAGTCAGTCATCTTTTGTTCGTATTGTGGATTCATCCTTACAGAAGGTAAAATTTTGCTCAATGCTAGGCTTGTAGCAGCCTGAGACACATATTCCAAGAGCTCCATGATGTCTCTCTTCATATATTGTAGGGAGGTATGTTTCAGGTCATTTATCCCCACATGGACTATGACTGAGTTATACTGGTACTTGTGGTTCAATGACCTGAGTGCATGCATAATGTGGCAGATCCTAGCCCCTGATAAGAAACTTACCATGACTTTCTCCTTACTCAGCCTGGTTGAGGGACATCAGTGTGTCTCACAATGGAATCTCCATTGACCAGAATGTTGGATTGTGTGGTGGCTTGTCTTATAGGCTAAGAGTTAGAGGTTCCACATGAGATGTGGCTCTATGTGTTGATATGGGTGTTGTTTTGAAAGAGTGCATTTGGGGCTGCTGAGGGTATTTGTTATGTGTACTTGGTTATGTATACTTTGTCAAGGAGGTGTTTGTGGTTTAGGAAGGTTACATTTAAGTGCCTCGGCATATGTGGGTCTATATATCTGCTTTGGATTGTGTGTGATGGGTGCAGAGTGTGCACTACTGACAACCTTATTGACATTGGAAGTGCTTTTATCTGAAAGCTTTGTCTCCAGTGACATTGTGTAAATACATCTCTCACATACCATATCAGTTTGAGAATTAACTGGTTTTCAGTAAACATGAGGCAATTTCTACACTGCTTCAGGATGACCATATCCACCAAGCTGATAATGGAGATAGTGGTAAAGTTCATATCCATGGCAACAGACCCTTTTTCTTGATTAGATAGCTGGAGTGAGAATATAAAGCACTGTCAGGAGTATTCAGTTTACAACTCTGGGGACAGTGCTTGTCACTGCAAACTAGTTGTCCTGTGTGCAACTAGGTATTGGTGAAATTTTAGTCGTGCTTTTACAAGAAAAATGTCACTCAAGGTGTCTGAGTCGGTACAGGGCATGGCCAAGCACTTGAGGGGAAACTAATACATAAACCCTGAATATTCAAGGATGAAGTATTTAGGCAGATATTCTGAAGTTAGAACAAATCAAGCAGTACTTAGTGAAAACAAAGAATTAGCTTGTCAAGAATGATAAAAAGAGGGGAGTCACATGAATGGCTACTGCTTGGCTAGTAGTAGTGGTGGTCTCACCACAGCTTCACTCTTAAATGAAACAAGTTACAGCTTAAAGGGACGCTATGTTTAAAAACTTGAAAAAAATGTCCCTGTTATTCTGATCCTCTAGATCACGTTAATCTTCCCAAACAATATAAATAGTGACTACAACTTTGTAATTTGTTCTACTTCTTTATCCAAACTTTCCTTTTCCAGTAATGCATTATTTGCTCTCAAAAACATTTTTTTAGCTTCCCTCTTCTACGAGCTGTTATGTCCATTGACTAAGAACAGGAGTGCTCAGAACTGCTGCTTACTTTCAAAATTTCTGGAGAGTGCGCTTCAGTAAACTGTTTTTTTAAGTTTTTATTTCATCTTCCCTTCAAGCGTTTGAAAGCTGACTGCTTATTTACACCTTTCTTGAGCACATTTGCTGAAACATTATTTACTTGCATTTGTTTATTGCTCACTATTTTGATATGTGAAAACAAATTAAATACTGAAAACAGTACTCTGTGGATGCAGCATCTTCGAAGAAGCATGAGACCGATTTATTTATTTATTTAATTTTTTTATTTTTTTTTTGTTAGGTTTAACTGAGCATACTTTCTGCAAGATGGACTACCTTGAAATGAGAGCAATAAAGTGGCTGAAGCCCCTTAATGTGAAGGTACATGGTGAATGCTTACTTGCAAATACATGTTTTTATTATTTTGTGCATTTCACAATTCCACAGAAATATTTTTAGTCCTTGTGCGTGTGTTTAGGGGTTCTGTATACTCAAGCAGCTAACTTCATTCACTTGCTGCTATGCACTTCTGTCAGAGATTCTTGGCTTTGAAGGATAGTAAATGAACCATTTTGTTCTCATCTAAAAATATTGTATTAAGCCCTTTAATTTTTCAGCTTTACATAATTCCTAAATTAATATGAACTGCTGTTAACCTGGCTAAGAATTTGTTAGGCGTATGCACTCTTCCCCAGTTTACTCTGTCAGTCAATGGTGTCGAGACTCCTGCTATATCATCTCTCACCTGTATATGATTGCACACAATAGCACGCTGTTCAGAAAGTGTTCCAGGAAGATTGTTTGCTCTGTGCAACACTGGTCTCTATGACGTTTGAACCTGCAATTAATTGTTTAGTGGCTCTAATGAGATAAGAAAAAAAAGCAAGGTTGCCAACAAATTACTAACCCCCCAAGCCAAATGTTTGAAATATAATGCCTATACAATGTGAAAGAAGAAAGAAATATTGCAAAAGAAATGAATGCACCATACTGTGCTAAGAGAAGGGTGCCTTGCAAAAAATGCCACACAAACAGAAAAAAACATTACTTCATACCTTAACTAAATATGTCAGTGTGTATGGATCTTTATGTGATGAAACCGATGCATTCTGAGAAAAACAAACGTTCTTTTTCTTGTCATTTCCTTTATACACTTTCCTTCCATGGAAGCTATAGCTGAAACACAACCATCACTAATAAAAGTTGTGTCTTAATTTGATTTTCTTGAGTTCAGGTGTCAATTAAAACACACAGTTTGAACAATTAAAAGCATATATGGCTGTCTGCAATTAGTGTGAATTCTTTTCCACCAAGACTCACTGGAGGTGCAAACAGCTTCACAGCTGCCCCGTTAATTGTTTGCAATGAAAAACAGAATAGCGAAAGGGATTCTGCCACCTTCAGTTTCTCTGCATGTAGTGATCACACCAAAGACAACTGCTAATTAGTTTAGCTGTAACTTGTTAATAGCCTACTTGATAAAGTTTTCACAAGGTAATAGAATAAATGGAAGGGACTCCAGGCAACACAGTGTAGCTTATTATTGTTTATTATAGCTTTCACGCCTGAAACTTCAGACATGCTATAGCACTCAGTACAACAGGTAAAAACTTCGGAGTGAAAGTTCTAGTTGCAAAGTCATACTGTGTAATTTAAAAATGAAAAACAAAAGTGCATCAGCTCTACCACTCCACAACTCTGCATGAAAGGACATACTCTGCAATGTCAGTGAATATTAAATATTATACAACGACTGGCCATTAACATTTGAAAAGGAGCACGCTGATCGGTCAGCCCAACCAGCATGAATGTTGTAAATTGAGAATATACCAACAATAAAAGTATCAAAGCGAAGGCAGACTTTTTTTTCTATTATTATGTGGTAGACACACATTAGTCTGAATGAAACTCTGAAACTGACATGCATGTCATTATTTAGTGACTTTGTTCCTCATAAAATTATTTTTTTCTGCCAAATCACTGAGGAACAAAGTCACTAAATAATGACAGGCATTTTAGTTTCAGACTTTCTTTCCTTCAGACAATGCACACATATTCACATCTTTTTAAATAAAAGATCAAGAGGTATGTACAAGACCACAGAAAATACAAGAAAATTGAGGTACATTCTACAAACTAAAACGTACCTGATTTTCCTTGTATTTTCCTTTCTCAATCATACCTCTAAACTGTTGGGAGATTACACTTTTTATTTGTTTCTTTCAAAAAAAAAAAAGCAATAGGGATAATCATTTCTCCATTGCTTGCTTGCTAAACCAGTGATATACTGCGTAGGCCTGGGAATGTAAGTCCCATACGCATGTGCAGTACATCATCAAAGATCACAGTCAGGATAAAAGCGGAAGAACACCACAACACCATTATGCAAAGACATTATTTAAGAAAAGTAAGTAATTTTTTTCTTAAATAATAGCAATAATTAACTCCATAATGTGATATATTCAAGATTTACCTGTGGATGACTTTGTATAATCACCCGGGCTTCACCCTCATAATTAAACCTCACCAACCATGGGAAATTTTCAATATACCACATCCACTTCATCGGTTACTGCTACAGTAATTTGTACTTATACCACAAACTAGCCACTGAAAAGAAAACATTTTTCATTGCTTACGTTAAACATCTTTGTCTTAATGACACAACTTAGTTCCAGTGAAGCAACACAAGTTATGTTATGTATAACACTTCCATTTTGTAATATACTAAACAACTATTAAACAGATAATTTAAGCAGTAGCAACCTATATGGCACAACAAGAACAGCAGGCTCATAATATAGGCCAACCAAGTGGTTTGTCTCAGGCAGAAACAAAGTACAGCACTTCCCAAGAGAAAAAATAAGTCTGCTTGTAGCAAACCCTACCTTGATCACAGTATTGAACTTTCTACCTGCCAGCAACAATTGCTATCTAAGAAGACTTCTGCACGCCTTTGTGATGAACCATCCATTTTATTTGGTGCTGAACATCATATAAGATTTAAGAACCCACATTCTTTGTGAAAAGCTTAGCAAACAATGTCATAAATAGTTTCATAGGTAAATAATATGCTATCACTCTTCAGAGACCATTACAAGCCTAGACAATAATCAGAGATCAGAATTAAACCCTATACCTTGTATCTGTGAGATAAAGACCCTAACCATTATACCAACCACCAGCCACAGTTCCTGTAATTAGGGCTGAATCAGTAATGCTGCTTTTTTTAGGTAGTATTCAGCATTACACCAAGAAGAAGCAAAAATCTTGTACCTTAATAATACCCAGCTGTCAAACAGGTAGACCTGTTGGACACACAGTCCCTTCTTAGGGACAACTTGAGAGCAATTTCTGGTTAAGTGAATTGCTTAAGGCCACACAGTAGGCAAATGAGAACCAGGAGAATTGAACCCTGTACTAGAGTAACTGCACTTCACAGATTTAATGCTTTGTACCAACTGACACAAAATATGTTTTTGGAGCTTTCTCCTCCACTTGTTGTTTATTCACATCTTTTTCTTTCATTCATTCAGTTTTAGAATGACTATCATGAGTATATGAAGAACTAAATCTGTACTTCATTGTTTTGTAGTTGTAACCTTCCTGGATGAATTTTTCTCTTTCTTGTTTGACTACTTGCAGCCCTTCCACATTGTCTAGCACTGTCACTTCTTTAACTATCCTCCTGCTACAATCATATTTTGCCCTAACAGATACCCAGGAGTCATAGATGTTCATCTCAATCAGCAGTGCAATTTAGCACGGGCAGCTGCAGGGCACAGCGTGTGGCAGATTTAGAGACAATGCATGGACTCAAATGGAAAAATACAGAACTATTTAATATGTAAAAGTGACTAGATAACAGCATGGAAATGAGGAATCCCATGTGAATGAGGCACATGGATTTTGCAAATGACATCAAACAAAGCAGATTGATTCAAAAACATAAAACAGGCACACTGCACTGTGGCGCACACCTATTCTGCACACCTGGGTTGTTGGTGTATAAAGCTGTGAGAATGCTAGGAGCAGCAGCGGCCACTGCCGAAAAGCATGTGTTAGCTGCCACTATCAGAGTTAGCGTCTATGACATTAGACTCCATAGCCATCAGTGCCTTGGTAGGATGCATGGTCAATGTCTTACATACCAGCACCTCACAGAACAGCAAACAGTGGACTGTTACCATTTGGAAAGGAAACCATATGAGACGTAATCAAATTGTACTGCCCACAAACAAAATCAAGGGCATATATGAATGGCCCATACCAGTGGACACAAAGGTATTTGTGGCATTAAACATTTTAGCTGCAGGGACCTTCCTGTAACCTACAGGGGACATGTTAGTTAAATCACAGAAAAGGTAACCGCCACTATGTGGGTGTTTTACAACATAGCTCATTTCCCTGAGGTCCGGGCAGACATAAATTGCACCCACAATGTCACCAAAGCCTCGTCTAATTTACAGATACTGAGATGTATCAATAGGAAGGGCTTCCACTTCCTAAACTTCCAAGTAGTTTCTAATGCCCAGGACATATATATATATATATATATATATATATATATATATATATATATGGGTTACCTTCAGTTTACCGACCGTCCACTTCCTCAAAACCCAGTTTACCGACATGTCAAATCACCAACATTCTCAAAGCCGACATTTGCCAAAAGGTAAGTAAACACTTGGCCATCCCGATGGAAGAACTACCCGAAGAAAACAAACCCACTGATATGGGGGGGGCTACACTCCCACAACCCCCACACCCCCTTACTAAATATACCAACTCCAAGAATGCACTACCGCAGGGGTAAGGGGCAAAGTTCAAGTAGATCGCCAAGTGGTCACTTACTGTGCAGGTAACGTCGGCTTTGGAAATGTCAGTGATTTGAAGTGTCGGGAGAATACATGTCAGGGAAGTGGACTGTTGGTAAACTGAAGGTAATGTGTGTGAGTGTGTGTGTGTGTGTGTGTGTGTGTGTGTGTGTGTGTGTGTGTGTGTGTGTGTGTGTGTGTGTGTGTGTGTGTGTGTGTGTGTAAAAATACAGTGTATATATATATATATATATATATATAGATATATATATATATAAATATATATATATATATATATATATATATATATATAAATATTTATATATTTATATATATATATATATATATATATATATATATATATATATATAGAGAGAGAGAGAGAGAGCGAGATCTCTCTCTCTCTGCATATATATATATATATATATATATATATATATTACACACACACAGACACATATATATATATATACACACACACACACACACACACATATATATATATATATGTGTGTGTGTGTGTGTGTGTGGCATATGTCTTAACATATAATGGGAGTATTGATGTGATTGTTGTCTGTTGCAGAAAATGCTAAATATGATTTGGAACCATGGAAGATGAGCTCCATCCACAACCCCCACACTATGGCAGAGATGGTGTACGGCATGGCCCATACAGAAAGATATAATGTCATGGAGTGCAAGTCTGGACACCTGAAGCAATGCTTACATAACTTTAACATATCAGGTGGGATGCTGCAATATGCAGCAGAGCACTGCAAAATCTTTGTGTAGTGTGTACCATGTTGCACAAAAGGTCAGTGTGGTAACAGTTGTAGCAACACACACACATCCTAGCAGGGCCCAGCAAAGCAGTGGGACTAGCAGTAAAACAGTGTAGAAGCTGGGGATACTGGGGCAGCAGCAGTATCATATCCGAGGTAGAGACAGGTACAGCACCTCACACCAATGACAAAGAAGTGGCATCTGCCTCATAACTAACGCCCTTAACAAAGACAATGTAAATTCAAGTGATTCATGCATTATCACATCAAGACTATTCAAAACAATGTTTGGACAGGCCACACTGTACATCAGATACTACCTTACCCATGTGGTTTAGAAAGTGGGTAGAACACAGTCATTATCACTTGCACAAGTGGCTGAGGGACATAGTGACAGCTGAAACCAAGACTATAACATGGGATAAAGTCATTAGAAATGAATCTGTCTGCCAGGAGGTTGTGGGGAGACAGGAATCTCATCCTCCTGTGGAAGGGTTGAGCAATTGTCTCAGGACCATTATCTTTGTCCAACTGTGTTGGCTTGCAGTCTTGGAGCCTAATGCAGCCATGGCAGGGAATGTATAAAACTCTAAGATCAGACACCTACATCCTAAGAGGGAATACTATGGCAGCAGCATATACGGCTTCATGACCTATGACTTGGATGTCTGTCACAATCAGATATGGTGTTTTCTGTGTCCACTAGGGATACTGAAGGGGTAGAACTAAGGGACCACTTGCTAGCAGCCTGGTAAAGGGTCCCAGGTGTTCAGCTTGAGTAACATTAATGCTCACAACTACGAGACCACCAGTGGCCAGAGGTGACAGGCTGTGTGGCCAGTGCTGACAGGGACACTGTCTCAAAGAATGGTTTATGTAGTCTGAGTATGGTTGCAGGTGCCCATCCACCTTGCATCCTGACACTGCCATCACCACAGACTACACAGTCTGCAAAGGAAGACCAGAGGTCAGTCATTATGTGTCTCTTTGTTCCACCCATGGAAGCAAAGTTTGCCACCACAGGCCTGAACAGCAACATCTGCTCCTTGACCATATATTTCATGTCACTCTGCAGGTGCTATGCATTACGGGTATATGTCATTTTGTTGAATAGTGTTATACTCAAAAGTCATAATCGTGAATGCAAAAACCTTACATGTCAAAATGTTTAAACTTTATAAAGTTGAACTCAAAATACCTACTTTTAGCACACATGTACTACATATGTACATTGTGTCAGTACACAGCCAGTCAAAAACAATACGTTTCCTGTTAATGAAACTCAGAAATAACTGCTAACATGGATCTTGCAAGAATGAGGGTTCTCTCCAAATCTAGGGAAGTAGGTATTTTGATTTCAAAACTTTAATATTTCAGCATTTTGACATTTCAGTGTGTACATTCAGTATTAATCATTCAATACACTGCTTTTCAGTAAGTTGACATGGTCCCATACATTATTATGCAAGCCACAGAACACACCCTCAGTGTCCACAATGCTGTTAGTAGCAGCTGTCTTTACATTTGTCACTGACCTGCACATCCATTGATTTATGCTGAGTGTTGTATCCAGATCATGGACTACACTGAAATCATGGCATCACAGTAAATACTCCCACCACTCCACTATGGTGGGTATGTGTAGATTAGGGGCAGTGTGAATGTCAGATGCCATGTGAGATAGGGATCATGGGGAACCTGGATAGGACTCACACTGATGGAAGACAATCATTCAATAATGATGATTTGGGGTCAGCCGCTCCCTACAAGTGGGCCTGTGATGCTAGTGATGCATGTGAACTCTACTGTGTTAGTGCTACAGATAGTGAGCTGTGTCATTAGACCATGCCATCTACATCCTGCCACCATTCTTTGCTAGAGGTGACCTGCTATCATCAAAGGGTGTTACAGTGGCACACCAGATAGTATTGTTGCCTCACAGCAAAAGGTTCCCTGGTTTGATTCTCAACTGGTGTGCCTTCTGTGTGGAGTCTGCATATCATCCCTGTGTTTATGTGGGTTTACTCCAAATGCTACAGTTTCCTCCCACTTTTGAAAGGCAAGCAGTAGGTGGATTGGATTCTCTGAAATGACCAGAGATGTGAGTGTGTGGTGTGGAAGAACTACTGCGGCAGGGCTAGCCACCTAGCAGTGTAAACCTTGGCTCTAGATGATTGTCACTGCTGAAGTGACACCCCGACCCCATGTGAAAAACTGGAAAAAGAAGTGATGGCTGGATTGATCTGTTAACATCAAGTCCTGGTCCCTTCACTAGTAGAACTTGCACAGAATACATTTTGCAGCACTCACACGTGCCTATATGGGTCTACTGTATAAGTTTGAAAATACACTTCTTTGAACTCACACAGTAGACCCTGGGTTACACAAAAGTGCACTTAATCGAAAGTGCACTTTTGCGAAACCTGCTTCAGTGAACAAGCTACGTACTGCCGTTTAGTGCAGTAGTCATGGACCTTAGGGTTAGGGCACGGGTCATGGTAAGCTATCCCCTTACCATGACCCCTTCTAACCCTAAGGTCCGTGATGACTGCACCACAGTGGAGGACATAGCACATTTTCCTACTGTCCTCCACTGTGGTGTGATACGTTCGTAGAAGCAGAGTTCGTGAAAGTGCACTTTCGAATAAGTGCACTTTCGCGTAACTGAGCGGTCTACTGCTCTTTTTCGAATACGTGATATTCGATGAAAAGCAGTAGACCTGTCTATACATAGCTGTGTTATGCATAGTGGCATACAATAGCACATGTGTACAGCATATAAATGTACCTACTTTGATTTTGGCTGTTGTGGCTGCAGTCTAGAGGTATCTGAAAGGACATATCTACAGAAGGTCCTTAGTGAATCAGTCCTATCATACATGCTATGTTCTGCACCATATGGATTTGTAATGGATAGTACTAAACTGATACATTCCCTACTGAGTCTAGGGTGGTCACACCATTTCTGTCAGCAGCTTCTAAGCTGGTGGTCCACCAATTGTGGGCGGACATGTTCTTGACAATGCCCCATTCCTTGTTCTTTGTATGGACTATCACATTATGTTTTCACATCTGTTGCATAAACCTGTTATGGCCACCCACAACATTCAGATGTTGTGCCACTCCTTTCACACTGGCTCTAGATGCAGTTCGTCTGTGGCATCTTTGCCTTGTACGCAAATGTTTGGTATGTGCAAGGCCTGCAGTAATAACTTTATCTCCTAGATGGTGAGCTTTGACAGTCATCGCCTCTCCTGGGGCCCACAAAAAACCCTCTACTCAATTAGGCTACACTTGTCAGTGAATGATTGTCAGTCTGTGGAATTCATCCACCTATGGCCACTCGCTCCCTTCATCCCATTCTACAGCAGGTTAATGGGCCCCTGTACTGCTGTGCACCACCCTCTTCACATGCACACTGCTGCACTGGGCATGAGCTCTACACACCCCTTCCTGCATCTGCCTACTAGGCCTATGTAGTCATATATACACCCTCTCTTTTCAAAGTGTTGTGTTTCCTACTCTTATTTACAGGGATCTTTGTTTCCATTGTACACTGACCATCCCTTAGGTGTCAGGTGACTGTTTTTCCTCACCATGACAGCTTGGCATAACTGTGCCACACCATTGTGCTGTGTTCCCTCTCTCACATACCCCATGGCATCCATATGACAGTTACTGCCATCCACCACAGCTGGGGCACAATACTAGCCAGGTTTTACCCTTTCAGACTTTTTTATCAGCTTTTACACAGTTACTTTGTAAAGTTTTGTGTTCCGCGTATTTTCAATTGTATGCATTCTCATGCAATATGCTGTTGTGATAGTAGTGGTGATGCTAGGTTGGGGAAAACTAATTTAAGGATATGATGTTTGTTTTCTATTTTATTTTTTACATATAACACAGTTGATCTGCAAGGTGTATGTAATCTTGTGACTCTTTCTTCTATAAATATGAGAAGGAAGATGACTGGAAGATTAATGTGGGAACTGTTGATTGAAATGCAAAATACAATTCCTTGCTTCAGGAAGTTAGCAAGTCATTAAACACAAGTACACTGTACTTCAAAAGGAGCTGCCGTCCAGGATTTGTGAAAGGATGCAGATATTAATATGCAAACAAACAAGACGTGCATGTAAGATCTTGATTACTGGGTTGATGTAACTAAACCATTCCTCTTGAGAAAAAAGTCATTACACATGGAAAAAAATGGCTTAGTTACTTTTGCCGTGGAAAAGCAAGGAACTAAAGTAAGCTGAGGTAATATATATTTTTTGTAGATAGGAAATGATGTAATCTGATTATCCCTGGGTATTGTGAGCAGGGTCTATATTACGTAATTGACTGATTAGGTGATTGAACACCTACTCATTGACCAAGTAATATCGAAAGCAAATAATAGCGAGCAGCCAGTTTAACACAGGGAAATATTTCCCTTGGCCATTCACTGGTTATTGCCATTTTCTCCACTGAGGAGCAATCTCGGAGTTGGTATATTTAGTTAGGGGGTGTGTGGGGGCACAGCCCCCCATGTTGGGGGTGTGGGGGGTGAAGCCCACCACTTAGTTTGGCTGTAAAGTTAATTTGTGGCTGACGATAAAATTTTCCAGTGGTGTTCGCTATTTTTGCAGTTCGATATTACATGGTTGATGTTTAGGTGTTTGATCACCTAATCATTCGATCATGTAATATAGACCCTTATGAGCATAAGTGATGACTTAAAATGTACATCAGCATTTTAGACTGGTCTTAGTCTTGTCTTTGACTGTCTTGTCATAGTACAGGATAAGAGGATCACAGGATCATAGGAGGTCACTAGGTTATTGGCTCTAAGACCTCTACAGGTATAGCCATGCTATACCATTGTTCCCTTATGGACCAAGATATATAGTCTATGTGCATGAATCTTAAATCAACATTGGATGCCTCTGTCTGAGAAGGACATAGGTAAACCCCCGGTGTAAATTTATGGTTTCCCATCCAACTGTCCAGGTTACGCTTAAATAGGGTGATTGAGGAGCTCTGTTTGTCATGAATTGGGAGTCTTTTGCAGAGGAGTGGCAACATCTGGGAAACATATCTATCGCTCCAGCATATCTTGTTAATATCGCAGGCAGGTTAGGATCCCTAGAGTGAGTGAATCTTGTCTCATTGGATTTGCAGATGTGCTGCAGCTTCATCAAGGCAGGGTCTGAGACTGCTCTGTAGATCAGGCACAAGTCACCTCTAAGCAGTCTATACAATACTGAGTAAAGTGATAGGGCCTTCAGTCAGTCCATGTAGGTCCTTTGTTGGAGGCCTTGCATTTTCTTGGTGAGAAACCTCTGAGGTCTCTCCAGTTGCTGCAGATGTCTGGTGATGTACATATAGAAGGGAGCGTTGCACTCTATTATTTGTGTGATGAGAGATGAGTATAGAGAAGTTATAACCTCCTTAGCTTTGGATACTATACCCTTGCTTATGAGGTGTGCGGTGTAGAAGGCCTTCCTTACAACTTTCGACACATGATGATCAAAATTAAGGCTGCTATCAACTTGCATTCCTAAATCTCTCACCACTGGGTTTGAACATAAGGGGTATTATTAATGTTGTAATTAGCAGGGGTTTCTCCTTTGCCAAAGGGGATGATAACGCTTTTTTTGTGTTTAGTTTAAATACGTAGTTTTGACACCAATCATTTGTCTGTATAAGCCCATTTTGTAGTATGCTGACATCTTTGGGGGATTCAATGACTGCACCCAGTTTGCAGTCATCAGCAAACTTGGTAAGCCATAGGCCATCTATTTTCACTTGGGCTTCTGAAAAAAATAGATACCAAACAGTAGGGGGCCTAGCACAGATCCCTATGGAACACTTTGTCTATATTAGATACTCAAAGTTACTAAACTTCAAATACGATATGATCGACACCATATAGTCGAAGTCCAGTAACATCGAATACCTAATAAAGACATGAAAAAAAGTAAAAAAAACAGAACTACTTGCTTTAAGCTGGGGGGCAAGCCCCCCTGCACCCTCAACCCCCCCGCTACTTAAATATTCTAACTCCGAGACCGCACTACATTGAAGTAAATGGAAATCTTCCCTTATGGAGATTTCCGTTTACCTCTTTGATGTTCTGCGGTTTCGCCGTTTATGTGTCGACAATGTCAGATTCGAAATTGTGATAATTCGCGATTCTAATATAGACAAGGAACACCACTGGTAACAGGTCTGCTAGTAGAATTGGCATCCCCAATTTTGACTGTATGTGTTCATTTGTGAGCCAGTTGGCAACCTATCTAGTGACATAAGGGTAAATCTCCAGCTGGGTCAGTTTCTGAATGATGCCAGAGTGAGGGATTATGTCAAAGCCCTTAGCTAGGTTGAGATAGGCAGTGTGAACTGTTTTGCCTTTATCCACGGCTTTGGTGACATTACTGAAGAAGTCCACCAGGTTTAGCAGGTAAGATCTGCCCTTAATGAAGCCAAACTGGGTGGGGTCAAGAGTTTGAAGGTCACCTATATCCTTCTTGATAGGGTACATCATGATTCTCTCCATGGCCTTGCAAATAAGACTGGTTCAATTGAAGGACCCCCTTTGTGCAAGGGGATTATGGTTGCTGTTTTCCACTCATCTGGGACAAAGCCAGTGCTTAGACTGAGATTGAAGAGCATGCTCAGCAGTTGTGCTAACTCCTGTTTTAGACCATTTAATAAAGTTGCCTGGGATGTTTTCTGGTCCCATAGAGGCTGTGTTTTTGGCCTTGGAGAGTGCGGCTATGACCTGCTCTCTGGAGATACTAGGCAGAGGACTGGTGATAGGTATGTTATGCAGTGTGACTGGTGGTGATGGGGTGTGAAGTTTTCTCCAAACCTGCCTGCTAGCAGGCTGGTGATGTCCTCAGATTCAGTAAAAGTGTTACCATCCAAAGCTGGGCCTTCTGTCTTAGATTTCAGATGTAGCTAAAGAACGCTTTGTGATTTTCTTTAGCTAAGAATGCTAATTTAGTTTCATAATTAACTTTACAGGACTTTACAAGATGTCTAATTTGCTTGTTTGGCTGTACTAAGAGTGTCTCAAGTAGGTCAAGGTGGGTCATGGTGGGGGACCTATAGCTAACAATGACATGGGGGGGGGGTCTTTCCTACAGTCAGTTGGACTTGGAGTAGCTCTAGGGAGTCGTACTGTTTAACCAATTTAGAGGTGTATTTGTCTTTAATAAAGATGGATACTTCTCCTCCCTTGTTTTTTTCATGTTCGCTGTATGGTCTGAAATGTGTGGAAGGCATTCCAGTCCTGCATGGCCAGGGTTCTCCCTGAGGCCTTCAATCATGTCTCTGTGACTGCACAGTGCTTCAGGTGAGTGCAGTTTCGGATTTAGATGCCTAGCATTAAGCAGCATAACCCCTAGTTTGTTTCTGGAGGATATTTTTACATCGGGAATTTTGTTCTTTATAACATTGCCTAAAAAAAACTCACTATGACAGAGGTAGGTACCTTTATCAGCAACCTAAAGCCTAGAGGCAACAGATAAAGATCATCTCTGGCAAAGCAGCATGGTCTGTTGACCATATCATCCCAGGCTGTCAGATACTGGATTCCCTGGACTGACACCAGAAGCTAAGCCAATTGTCAAAGTCAATAATTTTTACCAATTGTTGAAATCAATCATTTTTTGTTTGTACTGTGGCATCATCCTGGGTGAGGGTGAATACTGCTTAGGGCTAGAGGCATACCTGCCTGGGACACACAGTCAGAAGCTCTATCATGCCTCTCTTCATATAGTCCAGTGAGGTACATCTCAAGTCATTCATTCCAAGACTATGACAGAGTCATAACAATACTTTTTGTTGAAAGACTTGAGTGCATGCATGACTTGGCGGATCCAGACGCCAGACAGCCAACTGACTGTGACCTTCCCCTTGTCCAGCCTAGTGAGGGGGACATCTGTGTGTGTCACTATGGAGGTGCCTATGACCAAGACATTTGGTTAAGATATGTTCTGCCTAAGGGGCTTATTGGGTTAGGCACTGATGTGTGTGTTATTATGTGCAGTGGGTGCTGTTGGGACCATATTGTGTGCAGAAGGTTTCCACTTTGGAGGTCTTTGCTCTTTTGTTACATTTCTAGTGAGTAGCTCCGTGTATGTGGGTTTAAGTGTTGTGTGTTTGGTATGTTTGGAAGGTAGACTGTGGGCTGACAACCTGCTTGGCATTTGGAATGTTGTTATATAAGAGAGTATTGATTCTAGACTCATAGTATAGATACAGCTCTCACATATTGTATTTGCATGTTTTAGGAGTAGTAGATTGTCTGTATACATGAGGCAATTGCTACATTGTTTCATGATGCCCATGTCAATCAGGCTGACTGGAGAAATGGTGGGAAACTGACCTTCTATTATGTGAGGTGTATTCTGTAATAAGTGGTGGAGGGTGAGCTAGATGGACTAGGTTCTGCTGTAGAACTAGTAAAATCAGCTAATCTATGGGACGTTTAAGGGTAAAAACCTACACCAGTTCCTCAGGAAGAGTAGTAGGGTTGCTGTACAGCAGCAGTGCACAACTGAGTTGTGAACCGAGAAGCAGGGAAGCTTAGAAGGGTTTCCTAGCAGTTATCTAGGGAAGATATGACTTTTTTAGTGTTTGCGTCTATACACGGCAGTGCTAACCCTCATTGCACAGATGATTGATTAAACGACACTAAAATGAAAGAATGTGTAGTGATCATGGCATTCTCAGTCTGGAAGGTGTGCCAGGAAGAGCAAAATATTCTTGTTTTGTTTTTTTTTTTTGGTTCATGTACTTTTCTAAGCCTTTACCTGAGTGGTATGATGGTCCTTTATGCATATCAGATGCCTAACATACGTCTGCTAGGATAATGAGTGATGCCTCAGTCATCTTCCAGTCTAATGAATAATGCTGGTATCACTACAATGATCTACAGTGACACCACCTTGACTTTCTACAGCAACGACAATCAGAGTTTAGGTTGAGACAGCCAAACATGCATATGAGCATGTCACCTTTTTAAAAGTTTTCCTCCTCCTTTTCTGTCACTTTTTGTATCTGTGTACTGTGGTGTACAAAATTTATTTTCAGTGATTGAAGAATGACAGCTGAACATGGCAGGATGACTCTGCCTTATGTTGCACTCCACTGTGTAACTACAAATGTATATGCACCATTTCTGTATACTAATGTGTTCTCTTTTCCTGTCCTTCTGCAAGCCCTGTTATTGTAATAGTATATATATTCAACACAGTTGAATCTTATCTGTAAACAGTGAAGTCACTTCTAAAGTAGAATTAAACAGTGTTCTTACTCCTAGTATAATCATGTATACCCAACAAGATGACTCATAGAGTATTCCGTTTTTCTCATAATAACATTTATCACCTGAATGCTGTCAATAAACCAGAGACTTCTTACAGAGTGTGGCAGTGCTTTAACCCCCAGTATGTCATGATATGAAGCACAGGCAATAAACACAGCTTTAAAATGATTGCTAGAAATCTGCAGATAGCAGTTAAAATCATCATACATAATGCAAACATTTGGCAACATGCAAAAATAAAAGTTCACCTGTGAAGTTTTCTCTGCATATGCAGGTGTACCCTCCTTCCCTTCTGGCACATGCACCGTTATTCTGGCATGGGTTTGAGTAACACAGGTTGATTTCAGTCTCACAGTAGTCTCCAGTAAAACCCTGAGGACATCGACAACGAAGGCCTGTGATCGGATGAATTGGTCTAAATAATATAGCATCAGAGGTGATGAAGGGGGCGGAACTGTCAAACTTAAGCACGGAAATGCACTTCATGTAATTCTCACATGGTTCTCGGAGGCAGACATTGTCATCAAATGGCAGCACCTCCAACATGGAAACTGAGGTCAACAACATTCGATTCATATACAGTTGTTCCTGCAGGTGTTCTGAACTGAAGAACTGACCCTGCTGGCCACCAGGTTCTAGTGCAGAGAAGCTGACATTAAGGATACTTCCACTCACATCTGTGTCATTCTGTATGTTGAAGACAAAGATATCCTCTACAGGGGTAGAGAGAACAGTGGCAACACCTTCCAGAAAGCGACTGAGCAGTGGTGACAAGAAACGTTCCTGAGACATGTTCTCCAACCGTGCTGTAATGCTGTTTGTCAGCATGTCTTCAGTGATAATGATCACACGCAAAACACATTGGGCAGTCACACTATGAATCCCATCTGTAGGAAAGAGAAGAGATAAGGAATTATTAAAAACATAGAAAGACAGAATCAGATCACTGAAAAATAACAAGTTTATAAACCTGGATATTTTCTTCTATGCTTGCTTAGATGCACAATACCATTCAGTCTCATTCACTCCAGCCACCTCCCTGCTCTTTCCAGGTGTTTGTATTTTATGCATGCCTGTGTACTGCTGTCATTGGTCCAGCCTCTGGTACACTGCCAGAGGTAACCTATTTTAAGAAGTGTTTTTTTATCAATACGAAATACTTTCAGTTCTGAAAATCTGCTCCTCAGCTTCAGTATATTATTTCAAGCCTTATTACCTCTTTTTGTTACTGTTCTTATGCATAGTATACAATAACATAAACATACACTTGGCAAAAAGATAAGCAACCTGGTTTAAAGAAGAACAAAAATTCCACCTAAAATAATTAACCACAAATGAAACCAAGCAATGTGTGTGTGTGTGTGTACGTGTGTACATACATGAATATACACAAAAACACAAACACATACACACAAGTGTCTGCAATATAGTCTGTCAAAAGTATGTTTAGTCTAAATGGTACATTGCTTTATTGTTGCATGGAAATTCCTGCTTGCTGATTGTAGGAGATTTTTGAATGTTGGATCATCAACTGTTTGTGTGAGTTGTAAACTATGCTAACTGGAGGTTAAATGTTTTATTTACTTTTTTCTTTTTATATGCCAAAGTTTTTGGAGGTGCTGAATGTTTCAACATCGGGTGTAGGAGTGTGTGTGTTTATGTGTGTGAGCTTTTAGTGTTAGGATCAGAATATGAGGCTAAGAAAGGGAAAGATTTAGTGGTGTGTGTGTGTGTGTGTGTGTGTGTGTGTGTGTGTGTGTGTGTGTGTGTGTGTGTGTGTGTGTGTGTGTGTGTGTCTCTGAAGGTTTTGGAGTGTGTATGCATGTGTTTGTGGTTTACAGTAAGGGCTAGAAAAGTTGAGAGTTTTATAATTTTGTGTGCGCATTAGTGTATATGTGTGTTTGCTTGAGTGTCCTGTATAGTGGTACTATTAGTGAAAGGGCTTCTAGTAAGATAATATGTAGGACTGGGGTTGAAGCAGAGGCAAACATGAGTAATGTGGTATGAGAAGAGAAGCTCTTCATTTGTTTCCCTTTAATTTCTTCTGGAAACAACTGACTTCTATGCCAAGCATACCATTTGCCTAACACAGGCATCCGTGTTGTAACCACATTTAATTGTGTGATTGCTCACCTTTGTGGTGGTCTAAGAAAGCTTCAAGAGCCTTTGCATTAAGGCTACATCTGACTGGCTCTTCTTGTACAAGGCAGAGTGGGGACAACAATGGAGAGACACCAGGGGTGCAGAGAAAGATGGCAGACCCTAGGAAGATTAAAGAACAAGGAACATAAGGGATATTTCCCAGTGTCCTCATGAATCTGGTCAGTGTTCTTATGAACAGGCAGGTTCTTCAACAGATCAGTAGTCAATGTGAAAGTGTCAGCGAACTGGAGAACAGTAAATATGGTACCCCTGTGGAAGGAGGCAGAAAATAATCCAGAGAATTGTAGGCCTGCTAGTTTAACACAGTGGCAGGAAAAACCATGGACAGAATCCTGTGGGGAATGACGGTAACTTTCATAGAGAACAGCAATCTCCAGGGCAGCAACCAACACAGTTTCATAACTAGAGGTAGCTGTTATTAAACCTGTTCCAGTTTTATAATTAAGTTACTGTTGAACTTGGAAAGGCTGCACCAGAAACGTTGGTAGGTCTGTCAATCATCTCACCCCAGGATTTCTCATATATGCAAATATTTTAACTGCTTAGAATGACACCAAAAAACAAGCCAGCAGTTAAAGTCAATTACCTTTTCTTTGTATTGTGCGTCATTCTTGGTGACGGAATGATACTGCTCACTGTTAGCTTCATACTAATCTCTGATGCATAATTGAGAGCTCCCTTATTTTCTTTCTTCATAAGATCCAAGGAGACATTTCTGAAATCATTCACTCCCATGTGCTCAATGACCAAGTCATATGTGTACCTTGGGTAAAGAGACTGGAGCGATTTAGTAACATGGCAAATCCTGGCACCTGCAAGACAGCTTACAGTTTCCCTTTCCTTGCTCAGCCTGGTCGAGGAGCATCTGTAAGTCTTACTATAGGACCACCTATGACTAGAACTTTATCAGATGTGTCAGCTTGGCCTTGTTACCTTAAGGACATTGACTTGCCAACCCTTTTCTCTTCTACTATTTATTATTTCTATAAATGCCATTCACTGAACCTACATCTTGGAGGCCTTTGAGGTTAAGACAGATATCTCTTAGGTATCTCAGCATAAAATGACTTTCTTGCTGATTTAGGATAAGGTGAGCATGGCTGTGTGACAGGGGTGACAGCAATGGCAACCTGGCGGGTACTGCCAATATGTTTAGATGAGTTGTTGGCCTCCACAATTAGTAAATGCTTGCACCTCTCATATAAAGATTCATGTAGTGGAAGAAGCAAATGATTGTCACTAAGTATCAGGCCGTTGTTACATTGTCTGAAGGTGCCTAATGCTAACAGGCAGTTGTTACACTGCCTCAGAGTGCCTAGTGTTTACAGGCTGGCTACAGATGGTGCAGGAGACTGTGACCTCATGATTTATAGTATCTAGTACATATGGAATACACAGATAAAGTTCATTGTACAAAGGGGTCTTTTGTTTTAAAACAGAGAGGAAATTATGCAATTCCAGAAATTACCAATACCACACTCAACAAGACTTTGGCTGTCTACAATTGCCTTTAATCTATTCTTAAATTTGTCAAAGTTCATATTCTTTTTAAATGTTTGATCTTCTTAACATTACAACTTAGCAATCTGCCTTTTTATCACCTGCTACTCTTCTTCATAACATCAGATTACTTTATTCAAAGGCCAGTATGCATCCATCCAAATGCAGTCATAGCAGCCACAAGAGTGTGAAAGTTATTGACTGTGTGCCCAAATGTTCACACTCAGCTGTTATAACAGAACTTACTACTGCTAGAGTTTCATAACTTCCATATTAGTCTTGACACAAGTTAATTGTATGCATAATTATTTATATATGACAAACACTGCTGTTCATGAATAAATGTGGCATTTCTCATGTTTGCATTGACTCAAATCAGTATCACTATGCAAGCCTAAACATCATAACAGTGTTTTAACATTTTCTGTGACAGCTTAACTGTTCCCACCTTCTCCCATTTTCATAATTTCTAAACTCATAAGTCTAGGTGAGTCACATCTGTTGATATTTATTAAAATGTAGGGTTAATAACTTCAATATTTGGAAAAGCTTTTCTGTGCACCATTAACTTAAATGTAAGCTGAAGTTTGTTTAAATCAACATGCACTTTCAGACAAGTATGTAACCAGGCCCATACAACTTATGTTTTTTACAAGTGATAATGAAATCATGCAAAATACAAATGTGGGTTTACTCTACAACTCACCAGAATGAAAATTCTACCACATTTTATGATTTACATTGGTAAAAGATTGTTTGTAAAAGATGTACAATCATAGTATCTGTCTTTTTCTTCACAGTGTAACACAAAATAGCTTTGAATAACAATGCCCTCAAATGTTTTCCTTTTTAAATGAAATTTTGGGAATATTACTTAAAATGTTGCTAATTTGGGGATATGGCATTAACATGCAACAGGTTTTCATTTTCAGAGCATTTTGTCAGATTTCATATTATATTTTATTGAAAAATAATCTCTTATCAATAACACTCTCTCTTTTATCAGCACACCAATTATCCAATGCACCATCTGATCCATTTATTTTCTCTACCCTTATCATCAGATGTATATCTTCATGAAATCAAAATTCTGTTTTCTTAATGCAGTATTCTCTGTTATGGCATAAACCCTCTCTGTTATATTTAAACAACAGCTGCTTGCCATGTCCCTTGTAACTAACAAAATGAGCTCATCTGCATTCACTAATTGCTTAGATTATACAACTTCTTTGTAACCTCATAAAATCACCCACTGGTATTTATCTAATTTAACATCCGGAGTGACACTTGGAAGCATGTTAAAACTACAAGCACCAGAAGGTTTATGGCATAAAGTCACTAAAACAGACACATTAGAAAATTAATTGAACTCAAGGTGCAAATGTGGCTAATAAATGTCATCCAAATTTACCTGGATTTAATGCCTGTATGGAGCCTTTCTTTGCCCTCTCATACCAGTAATAAATCATCCTAAAATCTTAAATAATATTTCCTACCAATTTACAATATAGTTTCATTAAAACAATATTTTCTGTAAAACATTTACAAATGTTCGTGTAAGAAGGGTCAAACATCTTTTTGACCTGCAAATGTATTCATTATTAGTCTCGCTTTCCCTCTCTCTCTCTCTCTATATATATATATATATATATATATATATACATACATACATACATCTCTCTCTCTCTCTCTCTCTCTCTATATATATATATATATATATATATATATATATATATATATATACAAAAATGAAAATTCCAGCAGCTAAAAACTTGCCTCCATATGCCACTTATCCTTTCTATATCCTTAATTCAGTCTCTGTGCCTTATTGAAGTGTATACATTTTTCACGTACATGCATATGCAGGAAGAGTTAAATTGCAAATTCAACTCACAAATTCTGAATACAGTACAGCAGGAATTTTGCCATGAACTACAATACTGCTTCCAAAGAAATATGTATACATGAAATAAAGGATTTTCTTGCTGGGCTATATCAATATTTATCTGAACAGCAGCTCCAGACAAAGCATGCACTATAGGATTTATCTGGCACACTGTGACTGTACAGATATTTTTGTTTAGCAACGCTCCTGGCATGTCATCAGGAGTTCATTTACTCTAAAAAGGACATCCTGAAGTTTATTAAAGCACTTTACTAGTCTCTTAATTAAGAGCCTCCGCATTTTTCAGAGCTGTGTTAGCCTGCATTTCATCTATAAAAAGCAGCATTATATTTGATTATTGGCCTAATCAAGGAAGGATATTAAGAAATAATTATATTAAATGACTTGCTGGATGCACAGTTGATTATTAGATGTATTACAAAGCAGGGATTTTCATTCTTATGGCTGCAAATGGATCACAACTTCACATACTGTTCATAATAATTCCTAGATCTGATTTCAAGGATACCTTTAGTAACTTACCATTCAATTTGTATTTTGAATTACTTGTCTTTTTCATTCTCAGAAAATTTGACAGGATTATGAACTTCTTCTTCGTCTTTCTGCTTTCCCGGTTAGGGGTCGCCACAGCGGAAATCTGGTCCGCTAATGATTGGCAGTAGTTTTTTTTTTTTTTTTTTTTTACGGTGCCGAGTTGCCACCCCTACGCCCAACCTTCAATGAAGGCACGCCCATTTTACGCATGTCTTTCGAATGCCACTCGACCGTGGGGAGGACATGCAGACTCCAACAGAAGGCGCTCTAGCCGAGAGTCGAACGGGAGAACCTGTTGCTGTGAGGCGACCAAATGTGTTACTTCAACGCTAGATGTTATTTTGTTTAACCTGTCAATGTTTTTGCATTCTCTGTAGAGCAAATAACATTTCCTAATTTTGTAACAGTCAATATACTTTACTAACCCCAGCTCTTCATTGATACAACTAATTTCAGAGCATATCTAATTGACGAGTTTATAAAAATATGTAGTAACTTGAGTAGATTATCCTTTATACTAGTTAGAAAACAACATATAATGTTATCTGGTCGCACATTTTTCC
Organism: Protopterus annectens; assembly: GCF_019279795.1. NCBI lineage: Eukaryota > Metazoa > Chordata > Ceratodontiformes > Protopteridae > Protopterus > Protopterus annectens. The sequence continues at coordinate 7,041,744 of NC_056740.1, forward strand.
CTCTTTACAGTCAGTCTTATTATGTCTTTTGTAATATTTGAAAAAAAATCATAATTAACAAAAGTACTATATATAGAGTTCTGGAGTCTTACGAACTATATACACTACAACAATATTTACTAAAAGTCTACCACATTCACTGTTATTGCTAAACCACTCTGAAGGGTTAATCTATTAGTAAAACACTAAGGATGCACATGATAGCAGTGCACAGGTTAGAATGCCTTAAATAATGAAGTTAGGGAGAAATGATGGTATAACAATAATTAAGGAAGCTGTCAAGGTAGAAAGACAAAAGCAATCGAGCCAGGGTGCTAGTCATCAACTTCCTTCATATTCAATGGCTACTTGGTGAATAGCATTCTGAAACTATACCAGGGAGGTTTGTTATCAGACTATGAGACAAAGTCCGAGGAGAACTATCCCACCATTATATTCACCAGGGCTACGGTTAGAAAGTCAGCTATAGAGTGCAAGTGCAATAGAAATGAATTCTGTGAATGAACCAGAGATGCAGTCATTTACATAGCTCAGGATAAAAGTTTTATGTGGGCAAGACAATAAGGGCATTTATATCTAACTCCTGAATATATGAAAATAGTAATAAGAAGTTCGTAACTATGCCCTAGCTAGCCATGGTAATAACTTAATTGCTTCAGTTTAACTGAAAAAATGAACCAGTCTGAGAACCCTTTTTTAGATATTTTACTGGCCAAAAGACAAATATTAAAGCACACAAAATAAGTATATACAACTGTTTGAAGAAGATAGAATCTAAAAAAAGGACAAACACAAAGCACATTGTATTACACATAAGCAATAAACAATTAAAATGACAGTAAATTATATGGATAAATAATGACGCTGTACAAATCTATAGTAACATGAGATGTAGTCTGTAAATGAAATGCAAAGTAGAGAGTTTAAAGGGTGATTACAAGAAATAAGCGAGCTGTCAGGAATATAATAAATTGACTCTGATTAGCGATGGGAGGAAGATTATCAACTTTTATTCAGAAAGCATTTATACTCAGATTGTTTCTGAATAAACATTTTGAGCTACTTGTGAAAAAGTGGAACGGCATTAATTTGTTTCAAATCATCTGGAAAAGAATTCAGACTATAGGAGCAGATTTTGAAACAGTGTTTTCTTCCATAGTCAATTGATAAGGAGGCCAGTAGAGAAGTAAAGCAATTTGGCTTCTTAGTAAACTACCTGAAGATTAGGGTTTTAGCTTATTACTAAATGGTATGCACTACAACTTATCAAAGAGCTTGGACATTAAGATATCAAGAAGGAATGATATTCTCTGTTAATGGGGAACAAATTAGCTTTGTGTGTTGTAGAACAGTGATATTTACTCCACTGGGATACATAGATAAATCTAAAAATTTGGTGTGTTTATGTGTGTGAGCTTTTAGTGTTAGGGTTAGAATATGAGGCTAAGAAAGGGAACGATTTTGTGGTGTGTGTGTGTGTGTGTGTGTGTGTGTGTGTGTGTGTGTGTGTGTGTGTGTGTGTGTGTGTGTGTGTGTGTGTGTCTGAAGGTTTTGGAGTGTGTATGCATGTGTTTGTGGGTTACAGTAAGGGCTAGGAAAGTTGAGAGTTTTATCATTTTGTGTGTGCATTGGTGTATATGTGTGTTTGCTTGAGTGTCCTGTGTAGTGGTACTATTAGTGAAAGGGCTTCTAGTAAGATAATATGTAGGACTGGGGTTGAAGCAGAGGCAAACATGAGTAATGTGGTATGAGAAGAGAAGCCCTTCATTTGTTTCCCTTTAATTTCTTCTGGAAACAACTGACTTCTAAGCCAAGCATACCATTTGCCTAACACAGGCATCCGTGTTGTCGTAACCACATTTAATTGTGTGATTGCTCACCTTTATGGTGGTCTAAGAAAGCTTCAAGAGCCTTTGCATTAAGGCTACATCTGACTGGCTCTTCTTGTACAAGGCAGAGTGGGGACAACAATGGAGAGACACCAGGGGTGCAGAGAAAGATGGCAGACCCTAGGAAGATTAAAGAACAAGGAACATAAGGGATATTTCCCAGTGTCCTCATGAATCTGGTCAGTGTTCTTATGAGCAGGCAGGTTCTTCAACAGATCAGCAGTCAATGTGAAAGTGTCAGCGAACTGGAGAACAGTAAGTATGGTACCCCTGTGGAAGGAGGCAGAAAATAATCCAGAGAATTGTAGGCCTGCTAGTTTAACACAGTGGCAGGAAAAACCATGGACAGAATCCTGTGGGGAATGATGGTAACCTTCATAGAGAACAGCAATCTCCAGGGCAGCAACCAACACAGTTTCATAACTAGAAGTAGCTGTTATTAAACCTGTTCCAGTTTTATAATTAAGTTACTGTTGAACTTGGAAAGGCTGTACCAGCAAAGGTGGTAGGTCTGTCAATCGTCTCACCCCAGGATGTCTTATACATGCAAATATATATATATATATATATATATATATATGTATATATATATATATATATATATATATATATATATATATATATATATATATTTAACATGTATTGACTGAGAAAGTCTGATTAGGACAGAGCCTATTTTCAGTGAATATATGGGCATAGTGAAATTATTCAAAACTTTATTAGACTGATAGTGAAAACATCAACAAAAAAAAAAATCAACCCACTTCAACGCATGCCTCCAAACATAAATTCAGGACATACAAATAAAAAGCAATGTTTTTTGCAGGGGCAAGCTTCCTGCTCCCTGCATGTTGGAGCTGTACCTCCATATCCCCTTCTACTTAAATATATCATCGCTGAGATACTGTGGAAAATGCATATGCCCAAACCCTAGTTTAAAAGCAATCATGCAAAAAAGTTGGCAGCTTTCCTGTTAACCAAATTAAGCAGGCAGGAATGCTGTCAACTTAAAACCAGTCAACTAATTTCAGTTGAACCATAAATATATGTACACACACACACACACACACACACACACACACACACACACACACACACACATGGTTCCCTTGCATTTGATTAAATGTATGTTTATTTGGCAAACACAGAGGTGTGATTTAATTTTGACAGCATGGATGGCCGAATGGTGGCTATGTTGATATTTCAGAACGTCGATACACGTAAGTGGGGTGTGAGGGGGTGAAAGTGTGTGTGTGTGTGTGTGTGTGTGTGTGTGTGTGTGTGTGTGTGTGTGTGTGTGTGTGTGTGTGTGTGTGTGTGTGAGAGTTAGGTTTAGGGTTGAGGATGAGTGAAGGATGGGTGTTGTATGTCTGTGTGCAAGTTTGTGTATTTTAGAATAAGGGTAAGGAGATAGAAGTAGTGTTGTTTGTGTGTGCTTGTAAATGTTTGTGTGTCTGAGTCTGTCTTATGTAGTGGCAGTGTTACGGGAAGGTTTCAGTTATGTTAAGGTCTAGGATTGGGAGAAGGGCAGCATTAGGGTTAGCACCCATTACTAAAGAGGGCAGGAGGGCTCTGTCCCCTACACTCTATCTCCCACCCTAACCCTACATCTTAATGTCATTAAAACCATCCTGTAATACTGCCATTATTCAGGCAAATTTGAGGCTAAAGTTACAGGGAATTCAGTTTTAATATCAGGAGAGGAAATAGTTTTTCTCTCTCTTGATATTATTGTTTTCATTTTTTTTCACTATTGTGTATGATCAAACTTATTTTGTTGGTGTTTTACACCCGACATTAGGGTGGTTTATTCATACACAATAGAGCCATATTTATCTATACAATTATATATATATTTAGGGAAGCTTGATCACTTCCTCTCCTTAAGTACTCATCATCTCCTTCATGAAAAGGAAGCCACAGTCACTTCCAGTTGGTGCTCATATATGATAATAACCAATCATAATCATAACATGACTGATGCAGGTTCTGAATGAATGATCTTTAACACACTGATAAACATACCTCTGTAGGATATGTCCATTCTTCAGAAGGCCAAAATTACAGATCGCTGTTATTACTAAAGCCTCCATCCTTTAAGGAGACTTGATCTCTTGGTAACTATAGATACTGGATATATAAAGGGGAATAGGCATAGGAAATTTACAGATGTATGGGCTGAAAATAACATGAATAACGCCAATAATATGGATCAAAATGAAGTTTCATTGCTCCCTAACTCCAAGGGTCTGACAGAATGATATCACTCTGGATATGAATCTTAAATTTTGTATCAAATAAATAAGAACTGTTCAGACAGTACCTGCGAAAACCTAATTGCCACATTTTCTTCAAATGAAAGGTCAGGATACCTTATCAAATTCCTTTGTGAAATTCAGGTCTACAACAGCTGCTACAGTGTCAACCCCTGGCATCAGCAGTAGGTTCTTTGCTTCTGTACAGTATATGTTTTTAATACTGTGAAAAGATATTCAAAAAATAAGCAGGTTGTAAGCACAAAAGAAAGAAAAAAAAAATCAGTCAACCAGGAATCCTGGAAAAAAAATGGCAACTTAACAAAACATTCACCACGGTCAATATGCTAGGGCATGTTTTAATTTATGATATACTAGGACATCTCATTGCATAAAATATAAAAGCTACTTAAAAGCTTTACATGTTGTGGCCTACATAGCATGTATCTGACTACAACTTAGACTGTACCACCCTGGAAGGGGGTGCTCATAGATATGCAATACTATGTCAGTGACCAGTCTGTGATGCTATAGAAACCAAGCTTGGAACGGGAATGCGGATTCACTAATGAAAGGATTACTCGGGTGGTGCAGTCACAATGCAGGGATGGGAGATCTGAAATCAGTTAAAAATGGCAAACACCTTTGATTTCCACTGCAATGAAATGTGGCTTTAGACAAAATTAAATACAAGTGCAACATGCTAAGAATAATTAATGCACATTCCACTGGGATGTAGAAGAGGGACAAGAGAAGGAAACTTTGCATAAAGAGCTAGCCTCTCACCTGCCTTAGATTTTGAGCCACCGAGCTACACTACAACAAATATTTCACATTTTCAGTAATTTCATCACCTCCTTGCAAAAGCTATTTGTGTCTGTCGGCAGAAAGTACACAGATCAGATAATGCTACTGTGTCTGAGGATTTTCTCTAGTAGAAGTCCAGTTATAAGTTATAAAATTACTGATGTGGAGATAAAAATTGCAGTTTATCAGCAGTAAGTCAGATAAGAACAGCCCTGAACTGCTGTGCAGCCTAGCACGCAGGCTCATAGACAAGCACAGACAAGTTCAAGTTTCACTAGTTAATGGAACTGTCTTTAATCTTATAAGCCCTGCCTTTCCATAATCATAGTATACTGTTATATACTTCACATTTCACCATTTTAACAGGAGAAAGACTGAGAGAGACAGAAACAGCGAGACAATAAAACAATGAGGCAAAGCCTCTACATGATATCCATTACGTTTTACCTGCCATATCAAATATACGAGGCTTCAGGGGATAAATAAAATGTAATATTCTGTCAAAATAAAACCTACTAGAACAAACAGGATGGTTGCTAGAAGCCAATAACGACTCATTATGTAACAAGATTAGATAACTTCAGAGGTATTTTCTCCCAGCATTTACTATATAGCAAAAACACGTAAAGCAAGATTTTGGATCTTCTTACTGTATTACTGTCCACTTAAATCTTGATTTACAGACTTATCTTGTAGGAACTGACCACGAACTAGCTTACAAAAATGTTTACAGCAGCAAAGGTAGTGCCAGATTTTAAATACAAAATGAAATCATTAGTCTGCACAGGTATCTAGTCAACTGATGTGCAGTTGTCATTCTACATCCACCCTAACCCCATTCCCCCCAGAGACTCATAGTCCCCTAAATGTGACAGTACTGAATTACAAAGCCCATACAGCACAATCTGAAAAGTCAGTAAAGTCAAATAGTTCAGCATCAGACTTCAGTCAGATCCCTGTGTTGTTATTTATGTTGGCAAGATTTTGGACTCACTCAGCATTATGAAAGTTGGCTTACTTTTAATAAGTTAAGCATAAACTGAATAAACAAAGAAAAAAAAGGAAAAAAAAACAGTGTGTGGTACTCAGAGCTAGGTCTCACTGTCATTCTGTGCAGTGAGCAAGGGTGAGCAGAGGTGCTCCTCAGCCTATACTCTTTATCAAAGTAGCCAAATGGCTGACTGACTTTGTCAGTTTTCTTTCTGCCTTAGGTTCATGGGTTCCTCTATGCCATTCTCATCACTCACAGACCCTTTCTCCTAAAACAAGTATAGAGCATCTTCTGGGGCTACCTACTACTGAAATACATCCCTTTGAATCAGAGCCATAGCTGTATCATCCAGCACCCAGTGGTATCCCACAGTCTTGTGCCCTGCTCTTCATCTCTAAGATCCATTTTTTCCTACCTGCTAATTCAGTTTAAGAAGCAAAAAAGTAAAAATGTCTGCTCCATTCGCTGACCTGTCATTAGCCAAGTCTCATGTTCTTCCAATTTGTCAATCTGTGCTTTGAGGAGAGGAACAAAAAACAGGTCTTCTACAGTACATGCATTTGTAGTCAGTGGCTACTAGAAATGAATGGCTGAAACAAGCACTGCTTCAATCCTAACAGGCTACAAAAACTGTTAGAATTCATTTCCATACCAGCATTTAGAAATGCCAGTACATAAATAAATATTGGTACTACACCACCAACAAATCATCATCTGACGATAGTGCCTCCTAACACCTTGCTCACAGGGAGGCTGCTCCCTTCACCCAATCTTAACTTCACTATTGCCTTGAATTCTTGGAATTAAAACACTTACCTGTCACATGATTAAGCACTGTGAACCAAGATAGATCCTCTTGCAGTCTAGGCTTAATATCAACTGCAGCAAATTGTACTTCCTTGACATCCATAAACAAACTTCACTTTACAGCTGATACAACATATCTATAACATAAACATCAAATGGACCTAAATCTGCAAATGCACATCATGGCATGCCACTAATCTCTAGCATGGCAGAAAAAACAATTTCCAACTACCACCCTATGTCTTTTCCTTTTCTGACATTGCTCTACCAACTTCAGTAACTCAGGGACTACTCATGCTTCTGTCTGTTCTTTTTAGTCACTGTTATGCTGGATAAAGTCTGGGTTGACAAAGGCTGCCACTCATATACATGCGTCGTAATCCACTCTTACCAATTAATCAATATAGGATAAAGTCCAGGAGACAAAGTATGCCTCTTAACCTCTTCTGTCATGACCTGTTCCAACTAGTGGGTCACTGCAAGGTAAAGTTCAGGCAGTCACAGGATGCCTCTCATCCGCTTCCATTACAACCTGTTCTTAATGATTGATCAGGTTGGAATGGTTTATAACTTCCCCTGTGAAGTGATGCTTACATAGACCCTCCATTGCATTGGACTCAAGGTACTAAAACAGTTTATCCATTAGAAGTGTTCTCTGACTTCACCCAGGAATCTAGTCATACAAACTAGCCTAATGTTCTCCATTTCCCACATGGGCACTTCTTTGTGCAAAAGTACCACAGTAGTTTGTTCACCAGGATTTAGGCTTAATATCTTTAGTCTAAAGACAGGTTACACAGTTTTGGCAGTGGCTTTTCTATTACCTCTGTTTGTTGGGATACTAAGAAGCAACTTATCTGAGTCTTAGACCTTTTTCCTTTCAGCCTCTTCAGTTTCAGTGCCAGTTCCTTCTCTCAGAAGATTAATTTTGCCTGTCAGGCACCACACCCCACACATCCCCAGTACAAAAGTTATATAAAAGTATCTTTCTTTTTCCTGAAAAAAAATAACTATTCACTCTTTGCCCATTACAACCATATAGAACATTCATATTTGCATGCTTGAACGTCAGCAGGTTTAAATCAGGTAAGTCCCTCCTTGCTATACCTGTATTCCATTCATGCCTCAAAAAGGCTGTCTACTGATGGATTTGTTCTATTTCTTTGACCTAGAATATACTAAATTTAATCACTTTTTCCTGTAATATATCAGCTGGTTCATCCCAACTTACTCTACTATCTCCGTTTAGAAGCACAATGACACTTGCATTTTACCCCTTCTTTTTTTCCAATTTTCCTTACGCATTATCCACATAATTGTCTTACTGGCCACTACACACAAGTCTTTAGTCAATTTCACTTCATCCTGCTCTAAAGTTATCTTTCAGCCCTTCTTGGTACTTTGTGAAATCCATCTACTCAGTTGATCCAAACATCAATAGCTAATCTTGGCAGTAAAAAAGTCACTATCACCCCTTTTGAACATCATTTGATGCACTTAAAGCCACATCTAGGACAGTGTCCCATCTATCCACCTGACCCTTGGGTTCATGTAACAGCTGCTTGGGACTCCTTCCAAAGGCACCACAATAATAATAGTGTCCTGGTTAATGTGCAAGATCAGAGCACTCCAAGCTTCTAAGGGAAAACTTGAACCCTCCATCGCAGTGAGGCTCACCTTCCCAACTGCAAGATCAGGTTTCATTTAAACGTATTTTGTAAGACAAAATACAGTATTTTGTTTGCATAAGTCTAGAAATGCAGTCATATTAAAGCAGGCCTTCATAGAGATCATACATTTTCAGTGAATGCACTTTCAGTCAGCGAAAATAACCTTCAGTCAAGAATGCTGATAAGAACAGAATGTGTGGTACATTTGAGTACAAACACATTTTGTTTGTATGCTACAAGGCTTGGAAACCAAAGTTAAGGAGGTGTGTAGACATTTACAGGGTCAACCACAGTCAGTTCAGTTAGTTTGTTTGGACTGATATGCAAAAAGTCATTGTAGCTCAGTCCTCAGAAGTCTGGTACAGACACTTGAGAGCCAGTGTAGAAGGCAGGTCAAATATCCAGCATTCCAGATTATTAGTACACTATTCAGGAGGAAAGGAATATGAAGAATATGAGTGCAGAAGCTACCAACTACTTCACTTTATCAGCACTATTATTGGAGACAGCATTTGAATATTGTTAACATCTACCCCCACTGTACATAGTAAAGCATTCTTAACTTAATGTTTGCAGACGTTATTGTCAAAGGTACAAAAAGACTTGGCACATAAAGGAGAGACTGGCACCTGTTCAGCACAGTTTTGGGTAATTAACAGATAAAACATTAATTCCAGCCTAACTTAATTTTTTCCAGTTATTTCCAGTTCATTCCAGTATTCTACAGTTGTATCAATTCTCACAATGGCAAGCCACCATTGATGGGGGGGACAATATTTGCAGTTAAACCCCATAGCAACCAATCTCAGCAGTCAGACTACATGGATTTTTCAGAACAGCACTGTTCATTCAAAGCATTACTTCAGAAAATCTACAGTAAAGTCTCAAACAACTTCAGATTATCCAAGATACCAGGTTAAAGGTCATTATCCAGTTAACAGCAACATATCAGAAAACTTCACCATCTCCAAAACAGACCACAGACTTTTCAAGTTTCCAGTGTGACATCACAGATCCAAGAAAATCCTTACAAGACAGAATTTTAAAAAGCTGCAAGATACCAGGCCACCTTCTTACAGCATCTTCGACTTTCCTTACGTGATTCATTTTTATTACAATGCATTTTCTAGCTATGTCAGGCAGAAATGTTAATTTAAATTTCAAGGTTAAATATTTCTAGATGCAAAAGGGCTAAATCACAGAAACAAACTGCAACAGACACTCTATAATTGACAGAATGAGTCATCTTTTGTCAGTTTGGTTTCAGACAAATAATACAAATTCTTGTATATAGTATTCACAAATCAGTATACCGTAATTATGCTTCAAGATACATATATTATAGGTGCAAAAACGATGGTTTATCAGTTATAACATGTTATAGAATTGTCCAATTATAATTAAATCATGATGTTAAGAGACTTCAATCCAAACAGACCATAAATGTTCACGTGACACGTAGTGGTCAGAATTAAAATGCAAGTTTATTTACTAGTTCTAATTCTCATTATAGTGCCATATTAACAAATGTATAAAACAATTACAGAAGTAAATTCCATTTTAGTAATTTCAGAGACAATTGTTAGGGAATAAATTCTACATAAATAAAGTTAGTAGAATAGACCTTGCATAGGCCTGAAAATGTAAGGTTAGGCCTGGGTCTTTATTTTATATTTCATGTTTTAAAGTAAGTACAGAAAACGATACGTGTGTGTGTGTGTGTGTGTGTGTGTGTGTGTGTGTGTGTGTGTGTGTGTGTGTGTGTGTGTGTGTTCAGGTATCTTGAAGAGGGGTTGTAAGATCAGTTTTCATTTCATGGATTCTGTTAGACAAAAATACAGTATTCCTTTTGCATAAGTCTAGAAATGCAGCCTTATTAAAGCAGGCCTTCACAGTGGGCATACAGTTTCAGTGAATGCATTTTCAGTCGGAGAAAACAATCTTCAGTCAAAATACTGATAAGAACAGAATGTGCAGTACATTTGAGTACAGTATGCAGAAAGTCATTGCAGTCCTCAGAAGTCTGGTACAGACACTCAAGAGAGAGAGTGTAGAAATCATGTAAAATATCCAGCATTCCAGAATATTAATTATACTATCCAGGAGGAAAGAAATATGAAGATTATGAGTGCAGAAGCTACCGACTATTTCAGTTTATCAGCACTCTTACTGGAGAGAGAGAGTTTGGATATTGTTGACATCTACCTCCACTGTACATAATAAAGCATTCTTAACCAAACTGCAGTGTTTGCAGACTTTACTATGAAAGGTTCAAGAAGACTTTGCACATAAAGGAGAGACTGGCACGTGATCAGCACAAGTTTGGGTAATCAGAGAAACACATTCATTCCAGTCTCATTTTAGTTTCTTCCAGTTATTTCTAGTTCATTCTGGTATTCTACACTCATATCAATTCCTACACCAACTGCCAATCCCCTCTGATAAATTAATCATTTGACTCTTGCATTCTAGCTCTTTACATACCCACTCATTAATGTCAGCATAGCAATCTTCTCCATTCAACCCCTGAAATCTTTGATTTTCTGATTTACAATAATCTGCTTTCTTAGTCACCTCTTATATTATTCACACATCATGAATATCCAGATAGGGAGTTGTAGGTCCCATGTTGGAAACTGTAAAAACATACTTCTAGTTTTCCAAGAGTAGATAATTTGAAGTATGCAGTATACATTCTACAAATCACTTCATGCATCAGTAACTTGGAATTTAATTTTTATATTATTATATGTTTAATAGGCATATATAACTATTCGTTTATTTGTTCAAACTGTTCTTAACTCATATATTAGCTTCTTACACATGTTCTGCTGTACTGAACTGGTCTTTGAATCAGTCAAAACAAGGCAGCTCAAATGCAGGTTATAGTAAAGAGGGTGTGGACATAGTAAAGCTGAAATCAGGAGAGACTCCTATATGGTAGTTAACTAGTCGCTTTCTGTAGTAACTAGATGGAATGAAATATCAAAAACTTAGAATTCTGAATTAGTACTTTGTGACATCCTGTGACAGGCTAGGCTTAAGCTGATGAAAATTACTTATTTGTTTTTAACTGTGGAGTTCCAGTTTGGCTTTAGCCCATTTACAGTGAGGAATATGGTAGATATCATGTTTAATGATGATGATGATGGCAATAATAATAAATAGTTCCGGATGACTGGATAATAAGCATAAGAGTGCCGATGTTCAAGAACAAAGGGCCATTCACAGTACAGTGCTATCAAACTCCTGTTAAATTGCATGAACGTTCTCAAGAGGGTTATTGATAAACGAATATGCAAAGCAGTAGAAAGTAAGATGGGAGATGAGCAGTTCAGATTCAGATCAAGATGCAGTACAACTGACCTGATGTTTGCAGTCAGACAGATAGTTGAGAAGAAGCTAAAGATGAGCTACAGATGAGAAAAGAGTTTAACTGGGTATTCCTAGACTTGAAGAAAGCATATGACAAGGTCCCAAAAAAGCTGATTTGGGCAGTCCAGCAGTGGTTCAAAGTCCCAGAAACACTGATAGACATACTGCAAGCTATGTACAAGGACCTGATGAGTCAAGTATGAACAATGTATGGTCTCAGAGAGCGGTCCCCAGTCAGAGTGGTGTGCACCATGGTTCATCTCTATGACCGCTGCTGTTCATACTGGTGACGGAATACATTAGCAAATAGGTTGGAGGGGACGGATCAACAAAGTTGCTGCATACAGATGATATGGCATTACGGGCAGACTCTGAGCAAGAACTTCAACAAAGGATAGGGAAATGGAATGCAAAACTGAAGGCATATGGGATGAAACTGAGTACAGATAAGAGTTGTAATGGCAGCAAACTGTGAGTTCAGAAGAGGCTGAGGATTGAGATAGAAGGGAAAATAGTGGAACATATGACATCTCTAAGTATCTGGGAGGGGTGCTTGAGGACAAGGGAAGTCTGACTGAGGAGGTCAAAGCTACATCAGAGGGATGCAGGCAACTGGCACAATATGTCAAGTGTATTATGTGACAGAAGAATGCCAAAGAAGCTAAGACGTAAGGTGTTTAAAACAGTGGTGTGACCAGTAATATTGTGTGGTATGGAATCCTGGGTAGTAAAGGCAGATCAGTTGAGGAAACTAGAGGTGATGGAGATGAAGTACCTGACATGGGTGGTAGGTTGCATAATTTGGGACAGATGAAGAAATGAGGATATAAGAGCACAAGCCAAAGTACCTCCAATTGCTAAAAAGGGTCAACGAGAGCAGATTACTGTGGTTCACGCACATGTGCAAAAAAGGAGAAGACAATCTGGGGAAGAAGATTTGGGACAGATGGGAAGAAGGGTAATAAAGAGGTGGATGGATTTTGTGAGAGAATACCTGCAACAGTCAGGCATGAGTGTTGAAGAAGGCAGGAGAGAGACACTGAACTGAGAGAGATGGTGACAGTTGGCACGACACCTCAACCCTATGTAGAAAATGGGAAAATGGGGCTACTGAATAATAATAATAATAATAATAATAATAATAATAATAATAATAATAATAATAATAATCATAATAATAGCAATGATAATAAAGACAGCAATAACAGTAATATAGAGGATAATGGTCAGGTCTACTATTATAACCAACTTATTATGTATGAGGTAAATTGATGCCAAGAAATTCAACTCCAGAGCGAAGCTCAAGAGATGAGTCTTGGCATCCATGTCAAAAACACATAAGAATCATGATCAGAGAGACCTTATCATACTTTGTAGTGCATGGAGCTTTATCTTCTTCACGTGCTACCAGCTCATTGGTTCATATGTGTGTATTAGGGTAACAGCCACTGGGACAATTTAAAGCCCAGCCATGCATTGCAAATCCCTAACAAGTTCTAGTACACTTGGTAAGTATACATAGGGACTTGGGAGATGAAACATTTACAAGCAGAGGCCTGGAAGATGAACCATTTACAGGCTTCCTTTACTCAGAGAATTAGGTGCCAAACCAGGGTTGAATTTCCTATTCCCCATCCAGTTGTCTAAATTGCACTTGAATTGGTTTAGGCAAGAACTCTGCTTCACATGGATGGGGAGCCTGTTCCAGAAAAGGGATAGTATTTGGGATATATACCTGTCTTTCCAGCATGTCCTGTTTAAATCACAGGTAAGAGTTAAGTCTTTAGTATGAGTAATTCTGGTGCTGTTTGTGTTGTCAATATGCAGGAATTTCATCACTGAGGGGTCTGATGATGTCTTGTTTGCCAACTACAGATCTCCCCTCAACAGCCTGTAGGAGACAGAATACAGTGATAGGGATTTGTAGTGGTCTGCATAGGATATATTACTTATACTTTGTTTTCTTTTAGAGAGGAACCTCTGTGCACGTTCCAGTTGTTGGATGCGCCTGGTTAGGTACATATCAAAGGAGGCATTGTACTCAATGATAGGTCTGATGAATGCCAAATACAGTGAAACACAGATGCTATACCTTCATTTATAAGTTGCACAATATAGGAGGATTTCCTCACAACTGTAGGCACATGATGGCCAAAGGCTAGATTACTGTCTATGTGTGTTCCCACGTTCCTGACTACTGGATAGACTCTTAGAGTGTGTTGTCAATATGATAGTTACCAGGGGTGAATGACTTCCCGAAGGATACTATTATGCATTTCTTGGCATTTAGTTTTAGTCCATGGCTCTGACACCAGTTATTGGTCTGTGTCAGCCCTTCTTGGAGGACATTAGTGTCGGTGAGGATTCTATGACTGCTCATAATTTGCAACTGTCTGCAAATCTGGTCAGCCAGAGGCCACTGACATTGGCCTTGACTTCAGAGAAGTAAATACCAAAAATGAGTGATCCAAGGGCCAATTCCTGATGGGCTCCACTTGTGACTGGCCTCATTGTAGAGATGGACTACTCAAGTTTACCTTTCTGGGTCCTGTCTGTGAGTTAGCTGGCTATCCATTGGGTGACAAAAGGGTGTATACCTAACCTCTTGAGTTTGTTAACAATGACCAAGTGGTATATTATATCAAATGCCTTGGCCAAGTCAAGGTAGGAAGTGTGAGCCATTTTGCCCTCATCCATTGTTTGGTGACCTTATCAAAGAAGTCCACCAGGTTGAGTAGGCATGACCTGGCCTTGACAAAACCAAAATAAGTTGGGTCCAGTGTCTGGAGCTTTTCTATCTCATTAATAATCATTTCTTTGTTAATTCTTTCCATGGATTTGCATACGAGACTAGTGAGACTTATGGGTCTGTAGTTGGCCCATCTTTGTGCAGAGGGATGATGGTTGCTATTCTCCATGAGGCACAAAGCCTGTTTGGAAGCTATGATTAAACAGTGATTCCAGACAGCCTGAAAGGTCATGTTTCATGATATTTAGAAGATAGCCTGGGATATTGTTAGGTACCATTGGTTCATAGGTTAGTATGAGGCTAACTGCCTTTGGGGCCATTTTAAGCCTAGACAATTGCCCCACGTGAGAATCAAACCCTGTACCTTGTGTTTGTAAGGTTAACACCTTAACCATTATGCCAACCCCCCTCCCTCAGATTGTATTCTTGGCCTTAGTGACAGCATTAAGGACCTATTCCCTAGTGATAGTAGGAGGGGTTATATTTAGTGGAATTTCTTGAAGTGAGGCGGGGGGGGGGGGTAAAGTTAGAACTGAATTTGTCTGCCTCTTGGTTTGCTATATCTTGCTATATTGCTCACTATAGGTGACTCCATTAACAATGAGCGCTCTCCACAATTGTGTATTGCCTTTGATCCTACAAACAAAGCTAAATAATTCCTTGTGATTGTACTTGGCCTGGGAGGCCAAATTTAACTCAAATTTGTCTTTGGTAGACTTTATTTGTTCTCTGAGTTGTTTGTTTAGCTTGATGTGAGCACCTTTATCATATTGGGTGCTACATCTCTGAATTTTTGCCATGATTTTCTCTTCTGTTATACAGCATATTGATGTTGTGATACCACCAGGGTGTTTTTTTTTTTTAATTATTCAGTCTTTATTTATTGATCTGGCATTTGTTTACCAGGATAGTTTGTCTGGGTATGTAACCATTTTTAGCAGAGGCCCATGAGAAAAGCATCAGGTATTGATCACATTTCACACTGCAATACTTAGAGAATTCACATTTGTAACAGTAAATACAAAATCACATTTATAATACTAATACAAAAAGTTAAATATTTCCAGGATACAGATAAACTGGGTACACATAGTCAAATATTTACATAATTTAGAGAAAACATGGTAGGTATGACAGAATGAAATAGGTTAATGATATGAAAGTATAAGATTGTTATGGAGGGTGTTAGCTTCAGATAGACATGAAGCCTAAGCATTGTGAGAATAGAGTTATATGCAATGCAGTAAAGCAATACGACCAAGCAAAATAAAGTTTGGTTAAATAGGTTCATAGGTTCATAGGTTCATACTAGGCTATCTGCCCTAGGGCATTTATAAGCCTAGCCAGAATGTGTTTCCATTTTAAATTTATTTTGCTATGCCCCTCTATCTAACAGTGACACAGAAGTGATACCCCATCCACTCATCAAGATTCCTCTTGAAGAGAGTCAATGAGGGACTCTGCCTAACCTGGACTGGGATTTTATTCCAGAGTGAAGTTATGAATCTGTCCCTCCAGCATGTCCTATTTATTTCAGTGCTGAGGTTCAAGTCTCGAGGTCGGTAGCTCGATGGGATTTGGATTTTCTGAGGTGCAGCATGTCCATTAATTCCGGGTTGGACATGGCTTTATACGTCAGCACAGATCGCCTCTGAACAGGCGGTATGCCACTGAGTAGAGCTGGAGTTTCTTTAACCGGGCAGCATATGGCATCTGTTTGAGCCCTTTGATCCTCTTGGTGAGGTACTTTTGGGGTCTTTCCAGTTGCTGCAGGTGTCTGGTAAGGTACATCCCAAAAGGGGCATTGTACTCAATTATGGGCCTGATGAGGGATGAGTAAAGAGGCACGATGACCTCCCTGATCTAGATGTGAATCCTTCATGATTAGGTGGGCTATATAAAATGTTTTCTAACCACTTTGGCCACGTGGTTGTCAAATGAGAGATTGCTATCAACTTGGGTCCCCAGGTCCCTAATTACTTCTTCTGTACTTAATGGATTTCCACCTATGTGGTAATTTGTGGGCACTTTATTTTTGCCAAAGGGGATGACTATACACTTTTTGGCATTTAGCTTGAGGCCATGGCTCTGGCACCAGTTGTCTGTTTGAGGATGCTTGTGCCAGCTGGAGAGTCGATTATATGCCCAGTTTGCAGTCATCTGCAAACTTGGTCAGCCACAGTCCTTCCGTGTTGGCCTGTACCTCCGAAATATATATCAACAAGAGAGGTCCCAGGACTGAGCCTTGTGGGACACCACTTGTAACTGGTTTGGAGTCTGACATGGCTCCAGCAATTCTAACCATGTGGGTTCTGTCCTTGAGCCAGTTTGCAATCCATCTAGTGACATAGGGTTTATATTTAAGCTGGTGAGCTTATCTATAATGCCTGCTTTGCAAGGTCCAGGTAGGCTGTGTGGACCACCTTCCCTCGTCAATGGCCTTGGTGACTGTTTCAAAGAAATCAACCAGGTTTAAGAGGCAGGATCTGAAAGCCGAACTGGGTAGGATCCAGTGTTTGTAGGTCCCCAATATCTTTATTTATGAGGTCCATGATGATCCTTTCCATAGCTTTGCAGACCAAGCTAGTCAGGCTTATGGGGCGATAGTTTCCAGGATCCGTTGAGGCACCACCTTTATGGAGAGGGACCACTGTTGCTTGGGCACATATCCTGTAGTAAGGCTGAGATTGAACAGTAGTTTTAAGTTTGGGTTTAGCTTTATTTTAAATATATATTAAAGACTGATGCAGGATGTGATAAAGAGTTTTTTTATGTACAGAGCACAGAAGTGAGTTTTTTCATGATGATATATTAGAGTTTAATGAGAGTTAGGGGAAATATAAAGAAAATAAAGTGATTATAGAGAAACAAACACAAATTTGATAGGAATGTTTTCATGGATGAGGGATCAAAAGTAGATTTAAGCTTAAAGGAGTCAAAAAGGATTAGTTCGGTACTTATTCCTGGCAGGTACAGCTGCCTCTATGCAGCTATTAACATGCTTGTATAGAGTTTCTGTGAAAAGTTCTTTATAAGCAGCAGTATTCTCATGGTTTAAGGGGGCTTGTTATTTTGCCAGGTTGTCACTTAATAGTAGGAAGTTCACCTTAGCGTAGTTCCTGAACATCCCATTGTTAGTCAGAGTCCCCGGTTTTACTTTTACTTCAAAGTAGAATATTTTGTGACCTGACTTCACCAGAGAGGGCATTACACTAAGGGGTGTGCAGCACTCTTCAGCTCCAGTATGTTTGCACCCCTGGTTGGCATACTGACAATCCGGTCCAGGCAGGTTGTGTTTACAAAATCCAGGAATCTGTGTATCTGCATGTTTGGTGTCATATATGATTCCCAGTTAATACAGGGGTAAAGTCGCCCATGAATATGGTATTGGGTGGGATGGTGAGTGTTTCCAGTAAGCTTAAATATATGTTATGGGTTTCCTAGGTCACAGAGAGGGACTTATAGCTTGCAAGGAAGTGGTATGGGATTTTGCATACAGTGATTTGAATGTGGTGAAGCTCAAGAGCATCTTCCTGTTTGACCATACTTGAAGTATATTTATTTTTTATGTAAATCAAGACTCCTCTACCTTTAGTCCCTGTCTGTGTAGTAGAAGGTTTAAAAGTCTGGAAAGCATTATAGCCTTGCACTGCCGGGTGCTCTCCATGGCTTTAAAACACCTGACTGCACAGACGTCAGTATTCTTTAGGGTGAGGAGAGCTTGTAGGGAGTGTAATTTCTTTTTAGCCTCCTAGCATTGAGCAGTAACACTTTGAGATTTTCTTGGTTTTGATTTGCTGTGTCAGAAGTACTTTCATTTTGGCATTGCCTAAAAAGAGCACTACGGGGGAGGACAACATTTTAGCTAATATTTGAAAGCATAGAGAGGAAGGTTGCAGACCATCTCGGGCAATGCAGTGTGGTCTCTTGACCTTCTCCTTCCATACCGACAAATATTGCACCCCCTTAGAATCACAACAGAATCTAAGCCAGTTATTAAAGTCAGTCATATTCTGTCTGTATTGCAGCATCATCCTTGGAGAAGGTAAAATTCTGCTCAATGCTAGGCTCATACCAGCCTGGGACACATATTCTGAAAGTTTCACGACGTCTACCTTCATATAGTCTAGGGAGGTATGCATCAGGTCATTTACACTCACATGGACTATGACTAATACATACTGGCACTTGCAGTCCACTGTCTTAACTGCCTGCATAATATGGCAGATCCTGGCCCCGGATAAGCAACCAAATGTGACTTTCTCCTTACTTAACCTGGTGAGAGGGACATCAGTGTGTCTCACAATGGATTCCCCAATGACCATAATGTTGTGTTGTGTTGTAGCTTTCCTTATGGGATTAGATGTACAGGCTCCAAGAAATCCAGCTGTATATGTTGATGTGGGTCTTGTTCTGAAAGAGTGTATTTGAGGCTGCTAAGAGCATTTGTTAGGCACACTTCATATAGCAGGTCTTTGGGATTTAGGAAGGTTACATTTAAGTGCTTCAGCATATGCATGTCTATGTGTCAGATTCATGCTGTATGTAATGGGTGCAGTGCGTGTACTACTGTCAACTTGATTGACATTAGGAGTGCTTTTATGTGAGCGCTTCAACTTCAGTGACATTGTGTGAATATAATTCTCACATACCTTATCAGTTTGTTTGAGAATTAGCTGGTTGTCAATAAACATGTGGCAATTCCTTTATTGCCTCAGAATGCCCATATCCACCAAACTGGCAACAGAGATAGTTGGAAAGTTTACATCCATGGCAAGAAGTCTGTGTTTTTCTTGGTTAGACAACTGTGGTAAGAATACAGAATAAAGTCAGGCATGTCCGGTTTGCATCTGTAGGGGCATTGCCTGTCACTGCCCAAAATGGTTGTCTTGTGTACAATTAAGCAGTGGTGAAATTTCAAGAGTGCTTTTACAGGAAAATTGTCAACTCAAGGTGCCTGCATCAATACAGGGCACTGTCAAACACTTGAGGGGAAACTACTATAATAGACCCTTATGATTTATGGATGAAGTATTTAGGAAGATACTCTGAAGCTATGTTAGACAAGCAGTACTTACTGAAAACAGAAAAGTAGCTTTATCAATAATGATGAACAGTGGAGATTCACCTAAATGGCTACTATCTGGCTACTGCTAGTGCTCATCTCACTACGGCTTAACACTGCTGGGATACAATGCCTTTTTGCTTCTTCTCTCACCAAGCAAAACATTATCACTAATCCCAAGATGAGAACCAGTCCACTGGCTCTTTTCTGATCAACAGTCTTGTCCCAGATGATGCAGTTGTAGCCTTTTTCTGGTAAATATCTTGAATAGCAGCCAAACCAATCAGTAAGGTCCCACTCAGACACTCACTGCCCATTCAGAGACAGTCAGGAATCAATGCTCTCTGCTCCTTCTCTCACCACAAGCAAAACAGTAGCACAAATTCCAAGTTGGCACCTATGAAGCAGTTATCAGGCTTTCTGGTGTTCAGCAGTCTCCAGGAGGTAATGTCCTATATTCCTTTTCTCACCAGGAGCAAAACTGAAGCACTAACACCATGATGATTAGTGAGAAAGTGGGTTCTCTAATGACTGGAGGTCTTGAAACAAATAGGTAGGTTCATAGGTTCATAGGTAGGTAATAGGCTATCGGCCCCGATGCCTATATAAGTCTAGCCAAAAAAGTTCCCTGGCTTTTGTCACCCAAGAAAGTTATTTCCTATGCCCCTGTCTAGCAGAGCCACAAAAGTGACCCCCAGGGTGAATTTCCTATTTCCCATGCAATTGTTAAGATCTTTCTTAAAAAAGGCTAATGAGGGCATGCATGGATAGTCTGTTCCAGAGCAAGGGAAGTCTCTGGGACAGGAATCTATCCCTCCAGCATGTTCTGCTTATTGTGGTGGCAAGATTTAAGTACTTGGAGCATGTGGTGTGGAGGGATTGGGTTTTTTTAAGTGTAGCATGTCCAACAGATCTGGGTTTGACATGGCTTTCTATGTTAGGCAGAGGTTGCCTCTGAGTAGGCGATAAGCGACAGATTGGAGCTGGAGTTTTTTGAGATGGTCTGTGTATGGCATCTATTTGAAGCCAGTAATCCTCTTAGTGAGGTATTTATGTGGCCTGTGACGACCGTGCCCCGGCCCAGCAATCAAGGAGACTCAATCCTCACTACTAACACCAGGGAGGTCGTCTCATAGAAGAGGAAAGGATAACTAATACAAACAGTAAAGTACAATTTCCCTTAAGTGCACACAGAGATCACAGTCAGTCTGGGGCTGGTTGCTCCTTTGCTCACCAGGTCCCCAATAAGACTCCCTACTGGCACAACTATAGGATCCAGGTCTCACCCTAACTGGGCAAGCTAAAACCTCCAGTACCCTCTCTGTACAACCAGTGCTTCGTGTCCCTGCCAAGTAGCTGACAAAACACACACACACTTTGAGATAAATATTTATACAACTTCACAGACACTCCTGGGAAAGGCTGACACAGATTCTCCAACTGTGCCCCTTTACCCAGACTATACGGTAGTAATTACTGCCACCACACAGTTAATAATATCAACTACTAAAAGGCCCTTAAAAGGGTGTCCAATTATTATTGTGAAATATTAATATCCAATGGTAGTATGACTAACAGTCAAGGCTTACTTTAGAGTGGCCTATTACAATAACCTCTATAAATATGCAATGTACTCTAGAGCTTATCTCTACACAAATCAACCACAGGTAGAAGGTTTTAAAATATTTAATAATAAATAATTAAAACACAAGTCAAAACTACTACACCACAGAGATATCTAAGAGTTCAGAGATCACACAGAAACTTAAAATAATACAGTAGGACAGGTCTGATTTCAAAGAAAAATACCTAATTAATCTTTACTAGCTTTAACTATTCCTACAAGAAATCACAGTGTTAAAAACTTACATGTGAGCATAAGCAGAGTGCTGGTAAGTTGGATATCAAGATCAAAATGCTTTTAGTCTCTTGTGAGAAATAGTATTTAAGCATTACTCACAAACATGTCTCTAAGGCCCTCCCAAAATTACATCATTTTTGACACGTAGGTTTTCCCAGTATTCATATTGCATCATCTTAACACCTGATCTGAGTTCTCAGGCCACAAACTGCATTATTTAGCAATCTAACACCTGCACAGAAGCTTACAACAATAGAAGACATTTCACATGTATATTCTAAAAGAAACTAGAGCAATAAAACACCTTCCACATCTAAATTCTAGTCATAAACTTTAGCCTTAAAACAATGGACATGAAATCTTCATCCAGCCGCCCTGGTGCCAAATTCTAACATTAAAGAGATTCATAAGATCTTTTCAACTTAAAAAAGACACATTTGAAATACTTGGCTTGGTTTTCCTTACAGCAGATGGCAATGTTGCAACAATCTTGAAGTTCACATTTTACAGTGTTTTCTTACATTTAAAAACACAAGCTTGTATTTTACATTTATTTATACAGTTGATAGAATTATGTATCAAATTCTATTTGACTAGGCTGGCATCCTTCGCCCATCTCTCCACAATAGTCACATCTCTTCCCCCCTGGGGAACTCAAGCAAGTTTTTCAAGTGCCCCTTGATAAATATCGCTTGAGAGTGTCAAGTCTATCTGGGGGTACCTCACCCCATTCTCTGTGTTGAGAGCCCATCTGCATTGGCATTGCTACTCCCACTGCGGTGCTGCACTAACATATCATATGCTTGCAACCCCAGACTCCATCTTAGCAACTTGGCATTTTGCTGACTGGTTCTATTTAACCATCTTAGAGGGTTGTGCTCTGTCATCACAGTGATTTTTCTTCCATACAGATAAGGCTGAAGTTTTTGTAGTGCCCACACTATAGCTAAACATTCCTTTTCTACTGCTGCATAGCATTCCTCCCTGGGTTGTAGCCTATGACTGAGATAAACCACTAGGTGCTCTTCTCCCTCTGAAGAAATCTGGCTTAGTACAGCTCCCATCCCATAGTTTGAAGCATCCACCTGCACAACAAATTCTTTGCTGTAGTCTGGACTGGCTAACACAGGGGGTCCTCCCAAAGCTTCCTTAAGCTTTTGAAATGCTTGCTCACATGCTGGGGTCCACACTACCTTATCTGGCCTGTTCTTCCTTGTCAGGTCTGTGAGGGGAGCAGCTATGGTACTATAATTGGGAATGAATTTTCTGTAGTACCCTGTTGTCCCTAAGAATGCCCTCACCTGCTTTTTGGTAACAGGTGCAGGCCATGCCTGAATAGCTTCCACTTTGGCAGGTTCTGGCCTTATCTTACCACTCCCCACTCTATGTCCTAGGTAGGAGACCTCTGCCATACCCACCTGACATTTGCTCGGCTTAATGGTCAACCCTGCCCTCTGTAGTCTGACCATCATCTCCTTGGCATGCTGAAGGTGCTCTTGCCAGGAATGGCTGTAGATAGCAATATCATCCATGTAAGCAAGGGCAAACCCTCCTGCTCCTGCTAAGATATGATCTACCAGCCTCTGGAAAGTCGCTGGGGCATTCTTCGTCCCAAAGTGCATCTTTGTGAACTTATACAAGCCGAAAAGGAGTCACAAAGGCTGACTTCTCCCTAGCACTGGGAGTCAAGGGCACCTGCCAGTAACCCTTGGCAAGATCAATGGTTGTAAGATATTTAGCCCCACCCAGCTGCTCAATGGCCTCATCTGTCCTAGGCATGGGGTAAGCATCTGACTCTGTGTGACTATTTAATTTCCTGTAATCCACACAGAACCTGGTGCTGCCATCCTTCTTTGGCACCAACACCACCAGGGACTGTTGGACACTTGAACACCCCTAGTTACAACATCTCCTGTACTTCCTCCCTCAGAGTCTGTTTGGCTCTCTCAGGCACCCTATAAGGGGCCTGCCTGATAGGCCTTTGGGGTCCTGTATCCACCTGGTGCTGCACCAGGTGGGTGCTCCCTGGTTTCCCAGTGAACATACCCCCAAACTCCTGCAACACTGCTTGGATTTCTCGAACCTGGGTAGGAGATAGCTGCTGGGACACTGCTACCCCTTCCACCGAGGTGTCAACCCGAGCCACACTGAGGAGATCAGTCACAAGATCTCTCTCAGACTCGTCCTGCAATCCACTTCAAATGCTAAGCACAAGGGCCTCCCTATCATGGTAAGGTTTCATCATGTTAACATAGTACAATTTGTGCCCCTGCCATCTGCCTAGCACTTCCACCATGTAGTTAACATCACTTACCTTTCTTACCACCTTGTAGGGTCTCTCCCAAGCAGCTTGCAACTTGTTGTGTCTGACAGGAATGAGAACCATCACCTGCTGCCCTACAGCATACTCTCTAGCTCGAGCATTCCTGTCATACCACACCTTTTTCTGTTGTTGGGCTTCTGCCAGGTTTTCATGGGCCAGGCCCATGGGTTCCCTGAGCCTTGTCCTGAGGTTCAGGACATATGCCACAACAGACTCCTTGTGAGACTCACACTCACCTTCCCACTCATCTCAAATTAAATCTAGAGGTCCCCTCACCCTATGTCCATACAGCAACTCAAAGGGTGAAAAACCTGTGGATTCCTGGGGAACCTCTCTATAAGCAAACAACAGATGGGGCAAATATTTGTCCCACTCCCTCTTAAACTGATCTGCAAATGCCCATAGCATGGACTTGATTGTAGAGTTTAACCTCTCAACAAGACCATTAGTTTGGGGATGGTACGGGGTGGTCTTCATGTGCTTCACCCCCACAAGACTTCCACAGACAAGCCAGCAGGTCTGACATAAAATTGGCACCTCTGTCAGACAGTATTTCCTTTGGGAAACCTACCCCGCTGAAAATCTCTAGCAAAGCATTTGCCACCTTCTCGGCCTCAATGGAGGACAAGGTCACTGCCTCAGGGTATCGTGTAGCATAACCTACAATCACGAGGATATACATTTTCCCTGTGGAACTTAGGGTATTCAGAGGACCCACAATATCCATAGCTACTCTCTGAAATGGCTCATCAATCACAGGCAAAGGCATCAAAGAGCTATCACCTTGTCTCCTGCCTTGCCTACCTTTTGGCACTGCTCACAGGTCCTGCCGTACCCTGTTACATCTATGGAAATTCCAGGCCAATAGAAGTTTTGCATAATACTCCTCTTTGTATGTTTTATGCCCATATGACCTGCAAAGGGAATATCATGAGCTATGGCTAGAAGCGCCAGGCGGTAAGCTCTAGGCACTACCAACTACTGTACTCTCTCACCTTCTAGCCCTCCCTCAGCGGTCCACTCTGTACAGTACCCCCTTGTTCCAGTATACAGATTCCCCCTTCCCTTGAGAATCAGATGCCTCTCTAGCTACCTGCCTCAGGCCTTGCAATGTAGAGTCTGAGAGCTGAGCCTGTCTCAAGTCTTTCCTTGTAACCCTTCCCAGCTCCCCTTCCACTGGAAGTCTGGCATCCTCTGACAGCAGTGCCTCACTGCCAGCCTGGGTACTACTACTCACCTCTACCTTTGCAATTACCCTGTCCAAGAGAACATCAGTACCCACAAGCAGCTGTGGCTCACATTCCATCTCACTGCTACAGCATAGCTCACTCCCTGAAGTAACCACCTCAGCAGTCCTGGCTGCAAGTATGCAGTCTGTCTGGGACTCCCCCAGGCTACCAGACCCACATGCTTGTCTCATAGCCTCACTGCATGTAACTGCATAAGTACATAGTACTGCCTCATCCAAATCCTTCAATCTCAGGACATCTGCAGGATGGTAGTTCAATACCCCTGCTGTCTCAAGACAACACACTGTTAGCATTTTGTCTTTCCCATTTTCTGGCTCCCTCACCTTTGGTTCCCCACCTTGCCTCCATGGACATCTGTATACCACATGGCCCACTGGTTGCATTTAAAACATTTAACCCTAGCTCCTGGACTTGTACCTGGACTAGTGGCTTCCCCTGCTACTGGCGGATTCTGTTGGGGCAGTCTGTGCTGCCCATCATGGGTTCCTTTAGACCCATGAGCTGTACTGGGGGTCCCCTTCCTGTGCAGGGCTGTCTTGCTGGCCAGGTATAAGTCTCCCTTCTTCCCCAACCCTTCTGAAGTAGCACACTATCAGCTAACCGGATCCTCATGTCCTCAGGCAAAGTGTTAAGGGCTTGTTCCCTTACCAAAAGGTCTGCCGGCCCTTCAAAAGTGGTGACCTGACATCCACTCACGCAGCTATGAAAATAAGTGCTCAGTCCAGCAACATATTCACATACATTTTCATCTGCCTTGTGTCTATGCTCATGAAACCTTTTCCTATACATTTCAGGTGTTAGCTTAAAACATTCTAATAAATGTCTTTTTACAGCGGTATAATCAAAACAGTGTCATGCATTTTTGCTAAAGAAGTTACAGCTTTACCATGGAGTAAGGGGGTCAGGAACCGTACCCAGAGGCCTTGGTCAACTTCAAACTGTTTACATACCCACTCAAACATATGAATGAAGCTATCAAAATCATCCCCCTCTTTAAACTGTGGAATTTACTGACCTTTTGTGCTTCTGGGGTCCAGTTACTCCCTTCCCCATTATCTCCATGACTCTGCCAAAGAGTCAGCATTTCCCTCTCATGCCTCCTCTGTTGTTCATTTTCCTCAGCTTGTAGACTCCTCATTTTCTTGGCTGCTTCTAGTTCCATATGCCTGGCCTCCAACTCAAGTCTCTTTAGCTCCAGCTGGAATTTTAAGTCCACTGCAGAAAGGTTGAGTTGCCATTCTCCGAGGATATTGTATCTCCACTGTCAGTCTGATTGTCCTCCAGGCTGCTGTTCTCTGATGCAGCTGCAACCAAGGCTGCAATCAGGTCTGCTTCAGTCAGGTTTCCATGCACCAGTCCCCTAGCCTGGCACATCTCCACCAGCTGGCTCCTTGTCAGCTTTCCATACTCTTCTGCTGACATGCTACCTGCTCACCCTGACTAACACTAAGCTAATAAAATAAATAAAACAATTGTGATCTGAACTCTGAGTATACACTGCATGGCAGTTTTAGAGTACAAAACACTTTTAGAGATCACTGTACATAAGCTACAGGAATTTGTTCGACCCACACCACTACAAGCCAATTAATATGTGAAGTAGATCCCACCACTGCCAAACACTTGTGACGACCATGCCCTGGCCCAGCAATCAAGGAGCCTCAATCCTCACCACTAACACCAGGGAGGTCGTCTCACAGAAGAGGAAAGGATAACTAATACAAACAGTAAAGTACAATTTCCCTTAAGTGCACACAGAGACCACAGTCAGTATGGGGCTGGTTGCTCCTTTGCTCACCAGGTCCCCAATACGACTCCCCACTGGCACAGCTACAGGATCCAGGTCTCAGCCTAACTGGGCAAGCTAAAACCTCCAGTACCCTCTCTGTCCAACCAGTGCTTCGTGTCCCTGCCAAGTAGCTGACACAACACACACACAGACACACACACACACACACACACACACACACACACACACACACACACACACACACACACACACACACACACCTCTATAAATATGCAATGTACTCTAGAGCTTATTGCTACACAAATCAGCCACAGGTAGGTTTTAAAAATATTTAATAATAAATAATTAAAACACAAGACAAAAACTACTACACCACAGAGATATCTAAGAGTTCAGAGATCACACAGAAACTTAAAATAATACAGTAGGACATGTCTGATTTCAAAGAAAAATACCTAATTAATAGCTTTAACTATTCCTACAAGAAATCACAGTGCTAAAAACTTACATGTGAGCATAAGCAGAGTGCTGGTAAGTTGGATATCAAGATCAAAATGCTTTTAGTCTCTTGTGAGAAATAGTATTTAAACATTACTCACAAACATGTCTCTAAGGCCCTCCCAAAATAACATCATTTTTGACACTTAGGTTTTTTTCAGTATTCATATTGCATCATCTTAACATCTGGTCTGAATTCTTAGGCCACAAACTGCATTATTTAGCAATATAACACCTGCACAGAAACTTAAAACAATAGAAGACATTTCACATGTATATTCTAAAAGAAACCAGAGCAATAAAACACCTTCCACATCTAAATTCTAGTCATAAACTTTAGCCTTAAAACAATGGGCATGAAATCTTCATCCAGCCACCCTGGAGCCGAATTCTAACATTAAAGAGATTCATAAGATCTTTTCAACTTAAAAAAGTACATTTGAAATACTTGGCTTGGTTTTCCTTACAGCAGATGGCAATGTTGCAACAATCTTGAAGTTCACATTTTACAGTATTTTCTTACATTTAAAAACACAAGCCTGTATTTTACATTTATTCATACAGTTGATAGAATTATGTATCAAATTCTATTTGACTAGGCTGGCAGCCTTCGCCCATCTCTCCCCAATCATCATATGGCCTTTTTAGTTGTTGTAGATGTCTTGCAAGGTACAAGCCAAACGGGGTGTTGTACTCTATAATGGGTCTGATGAGGGATGAGTAGAGATGAAAATTGACCTCTTTTTCTGGAGGTGAATCCCTTTGTGATGAGGTGTGCCACATAGAAGGATTTCCTGACTACTGTGGCAATGTGATTATCAAAGGAGAGTCTATTGTCCACCTGTGCCCCAAGGTCTCTTATCACACTTTTACTGTTTAGTAGGCTATCACCTATGTGGTAGTTCATGGGTACAGTGTTTTTCCCAAAGGGGATGACAATGCACTTCTTCCAGTCTCAGTGAGGCCCCTTTATAGAATGTCCACATCATTAGGCGATTCCATTATGGCATCTAATTTGCAGTTGTCTGCTAACTTCATTAGCCAAAGATCTGCTGTATTAGCCTGGATTTCTGAGAAGTAGATGCCAAACAGGAGAGGACCCAAGACTGAGCCCTGTGGCACTCCACTTGTCACTGGTCTGAAGTTCGATTTGGAGTCAGTTACTTTCACTGTGTGGGTTCTGTCAGCAAGCCATTTGGCCACCTATCTTTTGCCATAGGGATTTATGCCAGGCCTAGTGAGTTTATCTATAATTCCAGAGTGGAAAGTCAAAAGCCTTGGCAAGGTCAAGATAGGCTGTTTGCACATCCTTACCCTTGTCCATGGCTCTGGTGACTGCTTCAAAGAAGTCAATCAGGTTTAGGAGACATGACCTACATTTACAAACCCAAACTGAGTGGGGTCCAGAGTTTGGAGGTTACCTATGTCCTTGTTTATAAGCTCCAAGATGATACGTTCCATGGCCTTCCAGACCAGGCTCGTCAGGCTAATGGGGTGATAGTTCCCACGGTCTGCGGTGGTGTCACGTTTGTGGAGTGGGATAACCGTCACTGTGCACCATTCAGTAGGCACAATGCCTGAAGTGAGGCTATGATTGAACATGGTACTTAGGTGGGGTGCCAGTTTGTTCTGTAGTTCATGCAGAACGCAGCCTGGGATGTTGTCAGGTCCCATGGATGCTGTGTTCTTGGCTTTAAAGTGTGTGGTCTTTACTTGTACAGCCGTGATTACAGGGGCTTTGCATTCTTCCGGTATAGTGATGGGCCCTTTGGGGGGTGAGGGGGGGTGAAGTTTGCACTGAATCTATCTGCCAGGATGTTGGCAATATCAGTTGGTTCTGCATATCTAGTGCCATTGTGCTGTAGCTCAGAGCAGATCTGAGTGTCGCCACTGAGATTCTTGACATAGCTGTAGAATGCTTTGTGGTTGTCTTTAGAATCAGTGGTGGTATTATTTTCGTAACTAGCTTTGGAGGATTTTATGAGGGATCTCAGCTTCTTACTGAGGCTGACCAGGGAGTTCTTGCAATCAGGAGACTTTACTCTTTTTTGCAACAACGTCTTCCTTCTGTTGTAGAGTTTGTTTATGGCAGGGGACCGCCAGATTGGCTTCCTTTATTTGGAGGATACCATCTTGGTTCTGTTGGGGATGGCATGGTCCATGCACTCGTATAGTATTATACAGTGCATTTGTACAGGATTCAGCAGTCATACCTCTATTTTCCATCTGTATGGGTATTGTGAAGCTTGCCACTTCTATTTTAAGAAGCATGAAGTTGGTTGTGGAGAAGTTTTTTATGGTGGTTTCCTTAATTGGGGGTGGGGTGGGATATTGATGTCTAGGGTGATTAGCTTGTGGTCGGATCTGACCAGCGAGGAGTTGGCCTCTGGCATGGAACATCAGTTGCCCATGTTGGTAATGACCAGGTCCAGGATATTGCTGCCCCTGGTGGGGGTATGGGCAAGCTGATCCAGGGCGTTGGAATTTATGAATTCCAGAAAGCATTGAGCAAATGAGTTAGTACATGAATTGTTTTCCCAGTTGATGGTGGGGTAGGTGAAATCTCCCATTATTAGGGTATTGGGCTGTACCTTAACATTACCCAGTATATCAAGAAACATGGAGTGGGCATCTTGGGCATGGCAGGGGATCTGTAACAAGCTACAACCTCGATTGCAGTCTTGCCCAGTGTTACTTGCACTTGGATCATTTTGGATGTATTATGTTGAGCAACTAGCCTGGAGGTGTGGATATCCTTAAAGAATATGGACACGCCTCCTCCTTTAGTGTTTTGATCCAGGTTAGGTGGCTGAAAGGTGTGGTATGAGTTATAACCTGGTAATTCAGGGGTGCTCTCTGGTGCCTTGAACCAGGTCTCCATCACTGCACAAATGTCGATGTTCTCCATTTTAAGGAGTGCCTCAAATGAGTGCATTTTGAGGTTTAGACTTCTAGCATTGAGTAGCATTACCCTCAGATTCTGCTTGCTTATACCTGCTATGGTGCTGAGTTTGTCATTTGAACCTTGCCTAAAAAAGACACTATATGGGGTGGCAAGAGCCTTAGACAGTATCTGGAATCCCAGGGGCGACAGGTGCAGGCCATTTCTGGCAAAGCATCGTGATCTGTCGATCATGTTGCCCCAGGCAGACAGACACTGGATCCCCTTAGAATGACACCAGAAGCTTAGCCAATTGTTGAAGTCAATCATTTTGTCCTTGTATTGTGGTATCATTCTGGGCAATGGCAGGATGCTACTCAGGGCTAGGGTCATACCTGCCTGGGCTACATGATCTGAGAGCTCCTCCATGTCCCCTTTGATGTAGTACAGGGAGGTACGTCTCAGGTTATTCACACCAACATGGACAATGACAGAGTCATACTTGTACTTGTTGTGGAGTGACCTGAGTGCTTGCGTTATGTGGCAGATCCTGGCACCTGACAGGCAGCTGACAGTAACCTTCTCCTTGTTTAGCCTGGTGAGTCGGACATCAGCGTGCCTGACTATAGAGTCACCTATGACTAGTGTGTTGGATACGTTGTTTTGCCTTATGGGCTGAGGTTGAGTGGCACACTGATTTTGTGGGCTATGTGTCATTTGGGTAGTAATGGAGGGTGGTGGTTGCTTGCATTTCAGCTTTGGAGGTCTCTGTTGTTTGTGTAGATTTTTATTGAGAGCCTCCACAAATGTATGTGCTTTGTGTTACTATGTGTGGGTTTAGG
Organism: Protopterus annectens; assembly: GCF_019279795.1. Classification (NCBI taxonomy): domain Eukaryota; kingdom Metazoa; phylum Chordata; order Ceratodontiformes; family Protopteridae; genus Protopterus; species Protopterus annectens. The sequence continues at coordinate 7,072,757 of NC_056740.1, forward strand.
TGATGTAGGTTTTGATGGACTATGTGTTGAGTGTGGTGTGGTGCAGGTGTTAACCTTCTCCTCTTGACTGTCTAGAGAAAGAGCTCGGCTTCCAGTTTGGCTATATAAGTGCATCTCTCACAGGTTGTAGTGTTGGGTGGTGGGAGGAGAAGGTTGTCAGTGTACATGAGGCAACTGCTACAGTGCCCCAAGATGCCCAGATTCATCAGGTGGACATGGGAAAATACCGAGTGCTGACCCTTAGACATTCCTGGATAGGTGCTTATTAATTTAAGTACTAAAAACTGTTTTCCTCCTAACAGAAGTTGAGTACTGCAGTAATTTGTAGATTATTTAGTGCTTGCAATGAGTTTTGAAAAAGTGCTGAGCACAAGGAAACAGTTTTGAGTGATAAAACTAGAAAACTGGCTAGTTCTAAGAGAAAATTAGAAGAGCAGACTTTCTGGCACCAGGAATTGTTTACCCCTAGTTAAACAGTGCTTTGCGATGCTAAAAACTGTGCAAACATGGGTTTTTAAACAGAAAGATGAAAGGGATAGAAATAGCCCAAAATGGCCATTAAAACTACAGATTCTGAGCTAAAACCACTCCTCCAGCAACAGATAGGCTGCTCAAAGCTCACTACTCTCACTGATGAACAGAGAAGCTTCCTTCTATCTTAGTAAGGTCTGGGCAACACAAAACTACAAAACAGCCCAGAATTCAGCAAAATCTGAAAACTGGACTATACTGGTTATAGAAAGGCAGGAAACAAATAGAGAGATTGGATTTTTTTTTCAAAAATTAAAAATGTTGCAGATTTTAAAGGTAAGATGGAAATTTTGCAGATTTTAAAGGTAAGAAGGGAAAAATAGGTTAATAGCCTAAAAGTTGTAGTGTGCACTAAGCGGTTAGATACAAAAGAGGGGGTGACTCAGCCTTTAGCAGTCTAAGATGGAAGATGCAAATTTTAAAGGAGCAAGATATATTGGTTGGAGGTGGGCACTTAATATTCTGGCTGTATAGAATACAGTAGTAGGGCCAATGAATTTAAATAACTGATGGGGCAGTGATTTAACAAAATGATCACTTTTGCCAGTGAAACAGGAGGGAAGGAATTATGGGGTCAAATTTATAAAAGGGCAAGTAACTAGAGAGACAGTGAATTTAAAATATAACAGTAACAAGTCAGGGGATTGGGGAAATTTAATTTTTGTCTGAGTCACAAGAGAGACAGCTCTGGTATCTCTTTTTGTTTAACTATACAGTCCAGAATACAATTAAAACACAGTGTAATGAAAATATAGCATAATATCCAAAACAAAAGGCAACAAAGCAATAAAAATGAAAAGAAAGCAATATAAACAAAAATAAATTACCATTCCCCTCACAGCGATCTATGGCAATGTATGAGAGAGCGTTTCCAGTAAAGCTTTGAAATGCTTTATTTTACCCTTACAATAACATGGCTTAGTTCCTAGTTCCTCTCGCAGTTCATAGGTAATTAAGCTTGAGTGACCTGTTCTAATTTCTGTGTAGCTTACAAGACGGACATCTCTGATTTCTTTCCTATTTAAAATATGCAAACGAACAGAGGATACAATTAAAATAGAGTGTAATGAAAATACACCCCAAATAGCTGTCAGAATTGAGATTTGAATCCACACTTCCATCAGGAGACCAGAATACCCCTCAGCCATGAAAGAAGTGTAATCCTTCAGTATGGTATCTTAGACTATTCTAACAGTTAAAGAAAAAAAAAGAGAGGATCTTGATAGGTTTTATGACTTTGAACACATTAAAACACTTAGCATGACCACCACAAAGATTCCCAATCAGGAACCAACAGCTTTAAAAGGTGTTAGACACTTAGTCTGAGACTAGAGGTTTACAGTTCTTAGAGATGCATAATAATTAATTAACAATTCTGTTTTCCTGATTTTGGAACATAAAAGCAGCAACCCATACTCTACAATAATAATATGCCAATCTCTTCCATAATGAATTCCCAGAGCAACTATCTCGCCTATAGTCCCAATAAAAAGTTCCTTAATACTCATTTGTCAGTAGGCAGTATTCACCTCCCCTGGCTAGGTTTCTTACCCTGATCACTGGCATTTACTAGAAGCATTATCAAAAACACTGTAGAATTTCCTTCCTCTGTATTGTCTGTTAACCAAGATAGCCATCCTCAGTCAATATTTGCTTATAATATAAAGCTGCAACCCTTCATTATGAATTTCTGCACAATAAAGATTATATTCAAAATGATCGCCTGTTTCATTGAATGAACCTGTAACTATCTTATAGTTCAAGCATTTTGGCGGTGTCTACTGTATAGTGATTCAGTCTTGGCTCATTTCATCTGAAATCTAATTTATAGCTTTTGGCAAATTTCACATGTACTCTCAGTATTTTTCTTGCTGAAGATGAAGAATCCTTACCCGTCTCTTTTGGCACACACTGCTGCATCCATTTCAATGTTTTGTTAGGGTCAGAAGTACAGGTCTTTCATTTGGACAAGATAATAAACCAAGCTGTAAAATTTGTACCATGGGGAAATATTTGCTCTTCTTAGAAATACAGAGATTTGTCTACACTGTCTTTTCTTCTCCCTTGTTGTGTGTCTCAAATCAGGGAACAAAATGCCTCATTCTCTAACAGTCAGGTGTATTATCTTATTCTGAAAGCTACAAAATATAATTTTCTGAAATGAAAACACTGTCACCCTTGGAATTAAGCTACAACTTTCTGAAAGCTGTTTTGTAAACCTTCCAAATCCTGTCTTTATCAGAGTATTTTTTTTATTTGGTCTGCAAATCATTCTTTCTGATGACCAAGCCACACCTTACCTCCTTCAGTATTGTCCAGAATCTCAGTAATTCAAACTAATCAGAAGCTTAACTATCTGTTCAACTGTATGGGTGCTTTTCTTTTGTATCATGTCTATTTAATGTTTGACCTAAAAATGAGAATTTTGAAATTGTATGCTGCTTTTCAGATTTTATAGCTACCGTTTTTTAAGTACATCTTTTTAATTAGGGAAAATTTATGTGCTAATAAAACATTTTTTTTACTGTCATTTTATGTAAATTGCACTGTGCGAATTTATGTCAGGGATCTACTTAATGTTTAAAGGTGTATACATAACTTTTTACAAAGTCCAATAGTGTTTGAATGCAGGCAGTGCATACATGCTGCTGATATATGGCTGCCTCTTTCAAAAGCTCCACAGAATTAAATATTTAAAGCCATCAAAAAAGAAATAAAATAATTTATTTGGCATGAGGTTTTATTAAAAGGTGGTGCAGGAGATATAAGTTACACTGAAAAGGGGCACTATTGAGGGATACGATATTATATGTGAATCAGAATGCCATTAGTACGAGGTTCTATTCCCTGTACTGCTAGAGTCCAAACAAGTATTAAAGCTGGAATTTAATGCAGCTATTAACATCTTGGAAGCAGTAAAAGAGGAACTTCAGAATATGATGTTTTTTTGTTGTATTCTTCAATATTTTGCTTTAGTTACTTGGGATGAGGCAAAAAGCCTGTAGGTACAGCAAAAAGTCTTATGGCTTATTAAGAAACACTAGAACAAAATGTATGAGAAAATGAGAATGGTTAAGCACTCAGACCAAATGGGACAGAATTTCATAGCTAAGGAGGATAAAATATGAAGGGTTAAACTGATAACTTATATTTTGGAAGGTAAGGAACAACAGCATTTGGTAAACCATATTAAAAGCAAAATAACAGATTGGACTGGGTTTGCTAAAGGCTGACTGGGTGCAACACCAGTCAAAAACATTGAAACTAGTAGAACCTGAGATGAAATATAAGAAACCAAGACAGATTCTTGTGGTTTTTTTTACACATGCAAAGGGAAAGAGCAAGTACTGCGATGACTGTGGCAGTAAGGGTGGTGCCGTAGTGGCCAGTCAACTATAGTTGGTGCAAAACAGTAAACCAGAAGGGAATTTGCAACACAGAATACAATTCATGGAAGCAATCTAGGAGAGTAAATACAAAACTAAAGTTCAAATTCTCATTCCCAGCAGTGTTAAAAGCATAATGGAATGGTAGAATGGTGACATTTGATGATCAAAAAAAGGCCATCCAGCAAGTTAAGCAATGACTCTTAAATCTGATTTATATAGTCACATAATAGAAAAATACACAAACTGCTTAGTTAAAATATGCATAAGGTCAAGGAAGAATAAAAAGAAAACTGCCATTGGCAAACTCATGACTAGATGGGTGCAAAGATTTGAGTATCCAAAGTGGATCTGTGATATAATTGAACTTCAGGAAAATTCCATATGTTATACCCCTTGAGTAAAGTTGTGCTACATCTATGGTTCAAATTATTTAATAGCCACCTGCATGGTAATTGCAGTTTTTCTTTGGACTGTTTGGCTTCAAGGACAAATATAACATATGACTGAAATTCATAATTTTTAGGACTGTCAAATATGCTTTAAGATTTTGGTTATATATGTGTGGCATAGTTAACCATTGCAAGTTACAAGTGAAAAAAAAACTCTGTAAGAGGAATGTGGGAGAACATAATGAATATTTTATTAACTAGTACAGTAGTGTTTTATTCTTCTTCTTCCGGCTTTTCCCAGTTAGGGATCACCACAGCAGATCACCTGTCCGCTCATGATTGGCAGTGGAGTTTTTTACAACGTCGAGTTGCCAGCCCGGCGCCCAACCTTCCACAGAAGGCACACACACGCACTCACTCCTAGGGCTAATTTAGAGTGTCCAATCCACCTACAGCATGTCTTTGGGATGTGGGAGGAAACCGAAGCACCTGGAGGAAACCCACGCGGCCACAGGGAGGACATGCAGACTCCGCACAGAAGGCGCCCCAGCCACGGATCGAACCAGAGAGCCTCTTGTTGTGAGGTGACAACGCTAACCACTGCACCACCGCAGCTGCCACAGTAGTGTTTTATTACTATACATTAAATGCAAAGTTATACTGAGTGTTACTTGAAATAATTTATAAAATAAGCATTCTATATTGGTAATTAATACAAATGGTCATTTTGTTGGTTATAATGAGTGGTGGGGGGGTTAAAGTTCAAGAGTATATGGCAGAAGATATTCATACCTCTAAACCTCTTAGCACAAGAAATCATTTATTTATTTGACATTTGTTAACCGGGTTAGTCCAACTGAGCCAAAGGCCCATTTTCAGTGGAGACCAGAGGAGAAAGGTTCCAATTAGTTCACAATCTTATAAAAATTAAAAGCATGACAAAAATGAACAGTTGCACAGGTGGCATAACATGAGGGGTATTAGCAACAGTTAACACCATTTCATACTGTAGAAGAGAATAATTAATAAAAGTAAAAATGGGATTACAGAACTGGTACGAGATACGAGATACACGTAAAGTATCTGACAGATAGAGACATGGTGCTGATATAATTATTATGTTTTAACTCATTCACGCCAATGGAGCTCAGGAAGTTCGCACTGTAACTTCCAGTGGGCAGAGCCTAAGCCTTTTGACAGAATAAAGTTATGCTTTTACATTTCAAACAAATGCTCATATCTCTGGAACCACATGGGTTATGAAAGCAGTATAAACAACAAGCTCTTCAACACAGACTATTTTTATATTGGTAGTATTCTTTAAGTTCTAGGTCTTAAACTGAATTTTACAAGTCACAGTAAACAGACTAACTATTACATTTGTAATATTTTGTAATCAGCTTAGAATATCTCAGCAACCACTCAAGTTACACACATACTGTCAACAGCATTTTATTCATCTAGCTGAGAGCTTTCATATGAGGCTAAGTACTGTCTCTGTTACTTGGTTGTTGAGATATTTAGAAAAAAATGTGACAATTTTATCTATATAAATTAATATCATAAAAACAACAGTTAATATGTATGTACCTGCGCTAGATAGAAGTCAAATATTAATGTAGTTGAGTTTGGCATTGTGTAAGCTTTAAGATGAAGTAATTTAAAACCTTGTACATAGTTATAGCATGGTTTTGGAATTATTGATGCAAATATGAACAATCAATATTTGACACCCAGAGGCGTCAGTAGGAGTTAAGTGCAGATGCACCTGGAGGCATCACTCAGATATAATGAGTTAAATCCAGGAATATATACTGAATTTAAAATCCAGAAAAAAAAATGATATAGAATTACAAGACACAGAGAAGTAGAGAAAGAAAGGGGGTAATATAAGATGAGTAAAATGACAGAGTTGTCACGTGAGAGTTAGACATGGGCAGGACCAAGGTTTTAGAAGATAGTGTTTAAGTTCATGTTGAAACAGGTATTTTTGGGAGATCTGTCTAATATTAAGGGGAAGTGTGTTCCAGGCTTGGGCTACAGAGTACTTATAGAGGAATTTTCCAATATTCTTGTTAGGTTTGTAAATATCAAGGAGGGGTTTGCTGGTTATGCGAAGGTGACGGCAGGGGGTTGTAATAAGATACAAGGTTAGAGATCATGGGGGGACAAAGGCTCAAAAATAGGGACAGATTTTAAACAATGCTCTTATAAACATAGAAAGTTAACAGAATAATAGGATTTGTGTTAGCATGCATTCTCAGAAGGATATGAACTACGTAACTCAAATGTATGTCATTATTTAATTACTTCAGTTCTCAGTGATTTGCCAGAAAGCCAGAAATTTTATAAGGAACAAACCAAAAATATGAGGCAAAAATCTGGACATTCCGCAAAAATCTGCACAACTGAGAAGTATGTATTATAGGATTATTATATGATTGTTCCTTGCTTTTGTTTAAGAAAAGGTTTTAAAAAAACATCAAATATAAGTGCAGTGGTTTAATCAAGAGTTCAGTTTGTTATTTTTGGAATTATCATCCTACTTCATTAAGGCATGTTTCATTATTATGCACTATTGCATATTTGTGGCATTCAACTAGGTGTCAGTTATCACAAGTAGTAAATGTGTGCTTCTGTTTGTGTGTGAAACGTGTGTGTGTGTGTGTGTGTGTGTGTGTGTGTGTGTGTGTGTGTGTGTGTGTGTGTGTGTGTGTGTGTGTGTGTGTGTGTGTGTGTGTGTGTGTGTGTGTGTGTGTGTGTAATAAGTGAATATACTACTGAAAAGATTACATAGGCTGACAAGTTTATGAATTGCAGTGTCTGGTAAAAAAATATTCACAAGGACAGTAATGGTCAAAATATTTTTACTATAACGTGTTTGCAATATTTTAAAGTAAAATTAATTTTCTTTGATGCATGTATAATGCATGGTATTAGTTTCAACCCTGCTATGTATGAAAAGGTAAATGAAAGATGAGTATCGTTATGGCAGCAGGGTGGGTAGCCTCATTACAAAATATTAAAGAAGACAGTTGTTTGATCAGTGCATTGGGAGGATAATTGTGACTAATTGCTTAAATTCTTTAATTTATAGGGCGTTTTATTATTGCTTGAATTCTTGATTTATAAGGCATTTTATTAAGTTCTCAAATCTGTTATAGTTTTATGAGGAAATGAACTGTTTATATAATTAAACTGAAAGTTGCCCCATGTTTGTATTGTGAAGGATATAATGGAACCCTACCAAATAGATCTTAATTATATATGAAGACTGGCTATAGAAAAAGACTACATTATAAACATTAAACAGAATTTGAGAGTTTAGAGAGTTTTTTGAAAATACAACAAAAAAAAACTAAAAGTATACAAATATGAAAAAGAATGCAGGGAGGGAAAAATGTAAGAAGAAAACAGTAACTTCAAGGCAGATCATATTTTCAGATGCCAACTCTGAGCTTGCACTACAGTGCAGAAAGATCAAATTTTGTTATCCCCGCTGTTCCAGGATCTCACATACGAAAAGCCAGTACTTTATGATCAGTTCACTTTTGCTTTACTGCACCGGCTTTTTAGTAGATATTTGTGGATGGATGGAATATTCATATGTACATGATTATATTGTGAATGGTCGACTTGTTAGATGTCTGAAACACAAATCATTGAAGAAAACATGTTGATCATTCATAATATTGACAACACAATGACAGGAACCCAGTACATCAAAAAAGGAAACAAACTTCCTTTTCTGACATATTAACCTTAACCCTACCAAAAAATTCAGCTGAAATTTGTTTGAGTAGTGGAAGTCTTATGGAAAGTTTTTTTTTTATTTATTTATTTAAGGTTAGGTACATGCAGAAGCAGGGTTAGGGTTACCATATATCATTAAGATGGAGCAGTGGACAAAGTATTACCTAGCCCTAACCCTGCCCCTAACCATAGTGATGCACCTTACCTTAAAAAAAACTTTGTGTAACACTTCCACTACACAACACAGATCTAACTCTCACCAGGCATGTGCACACAAACCCACACGTGAAAAACACTAAATATATCCCCTTACCTGACCTAACCCACATACACTAATTGTATTCCCTTATCTAACCTCTACTCTTACCCTAACACACATATACTTGCCCACAAACTCGCAGGGCTACAAAACAAAAAACACTTACCTTTGTCAACCAAACCATTAGTCTCTCAATCAGATGTTTGCAAAAATTACCAGTTGCACAAATGCACCAACTCCAAAATCACTAAACAGTGAGAAAAGGACAAATTCCCAGTCCCCACAGTACCTGACCTTTAAGCTGGTAAAACAAACAAAAAAGAATGTTCACTCATCCATAACATACTTCTTAAGGGCTGCCCTTACAATCAAGAGACATAATATTGAAAACTTGGTCAAATCTGGTCAAAGATAGAAAACAGAACATAAAAAAGAGCCTACAAGATTACATACAAGTAAGAAACAAAGTTAAATATGTCATCACCAAAGATAATAAAACCTATTACTGCATACTCCAAAACAAGCACTCTAATAACCTTAAACTCTCCTGGGCATCAGTTAATAAGCTACTAAATTTAGGACAAGCAGCACAACCTACCCCAGAAACACCAACCCAACATGATATCATGGCCAATCAGTTTAATACCCATTGTCATATGTTTGAATGGTGACACATCAAATCATGCACTCATAGTCCCCTCTTAGTCTAACTTCCTCCACAAACTTAACCCCACTACCAATGTGCCAGGTGAATATCTTAAAACAGTAGCAGAAGGAATTTCCTATCCCATATTAATCCTGATAAACAGATTCTAGGCCAAGCACACTGTCTCATCAATTTAGAAAAAAAAATAATTTAATCGTACCCTTCATAAAGGAGTTACATTTCTAAACTTAAAAATTGCAGACCAATAGCTATACTATCACCCTTATCAAAATGACTTATGAAATGCAAGCACAAACAAATAATGAGCTACCTACTAGACAGACAACTTCACTCTCCTGCACAGGATGGTTTTACACCCAATCACTGGTGAACTTCACAACTGTAAATACACAAAGAAATGAAAGTAACCTAGTTTAATACTTTTCATAAACATATGCAAAGCTTTTTATACAGTGTCCCATCTGAAAAGTTCTTCAAAAATCTCTTTGATAGGCCTAGTTAAGCACTCCCTGCATTAGTTTCATAGCTATCTATCAAATAGACAAAAGCCATAAAATGGCAAACTGACTTTCCTTCTTTCCTCCCTATATATGTATATATATATATATATATATATATATATATATATATATATATATATACACATACATACACACATATATGTACATACACCACACGTGTGCACACACACACACACACACACACACACACACACACACACACACACACACACACACACACACACACACACACATATATTTCCCTACTTCAGAAATAGTAGTGTAACTAGGGCAAGAGGGGCACTGCCTCTGGTGCAAATTGTTAGGGGGCATAATTAGCCAATTCCAATCACTGTTTAATGCAATACCATCTTTAAAAATCCAGTACTGCATGTGCGGTCAGTCCAATCCAGTACTGCATATGCGGTCAGTCCTTAGTGTTACAGTGGTCCATTTGTGGTCTAAGCTGTAGCAAGCAGTTTGCTACAGTTTAAATTTTTTTTTAACTAAAACCCGAGTGCTGTAGCACTCCATGTAGTCAGGTAGGGTATTAACTGTAGCAACTGTCTGCTATATTTGTAGCAAGCAGTTTACTATAATTAAAAAGACATTTTTTAAAACTAAAACATGAGCTCTGAACTGCTCTGTGCAGGCAGGTACAAAACTGTAGCAAACTGTTTGCTACAGTTTAAAAGAAGAAATACTTTTTTTTAATAAAATATGTTAAAGATGGATTAGGGGCAGGGTACAGAAATAGGACCTGAATGTCTGGGATAGGATGTAGATGTGTCACACACATGGCCACCTGCTTGGTGTGGCAGTAGAAGCAACATCCATTTTTTTTCTGGGTGCGGTGCATATAACTAACTGTAATAAGCTGATCACATATGGCTTATTACAGTGAAGAGCTGAGGGGGTGGGGTGTTGGTTCACAGTACCAGCCACGGGTACTAACTGTACCAGCTACACTTCTGTTGATAAACAACGTATACCTTTTAAATGCATGTTTCATCTGTTGTCCCAATATAATGCAGTATTTGCTTTATAAGTTTTTATAGCAATAATTATCAGACAGAACAAGTTGATTTTAGATCATAAGTATAAACTATTAAATATAACATCTGCAGAGAAATGTCACTGTCTTTGGGAAATATAAGTACTTTGATTGTAGACAACAACATACATAATTCCTAGATGGTTTAAGGGAGTTGTCTCAGGTGCTGATCTGTTAAAAAAGGCATCTGTTTAGCTTTTTTCATACCCCCCCCCCATTGCAGGGCAGAAAGTTTGCTGGATAAGATGACTGATTTTTCTGGAGATTTGTATCCTTTGTTGGAAGACAGAATTAATTTACGTCAGATGGTCGGAGGCCTAGAAGACATGGGATTCTAGACAGATCATGCTGCCTTTTTCTAACCTATTTGATCTATGTAAGTGATGTCCCCATCATCAACGGAATTCTGAATAATGCCTCAATTTCTTGACATATTTTACAATACTATAATCCAAAATAAATAATTACAATCCAAAATACACACTGAGCTGAGTGGAGGAGGGGCATTGTCTACAACTCTGATCTGAGATATATAACAACAAGTATCTTGTTTTTTTGCTTATTTTTACTAGTTATTGCTTCTAGTAATTTAGATATAGCACTTTTTATTGCCTGCTGCATACTTTTTACTGTATTTTATTGCTATTAACTAATCTGCATGGTTAAATTAAAATTGTCTGCCTTACAGGGCCTGATAAATAAGTTTTTTACTGTCACACTCTTTGTAAAGCTTTTTAGCTAGTTTCACTGTATGAAAGGTATTAACGGGAAACTTTCTCTACTTGTTAAGCACCTGTTTGTTCTGATTTCCTGCCAAGGAGTGTATCATATAACTGATTTGTTTGCAGTTAAAAGCATTCTGTAGAGTCTCATTGCTCCTTTATCTGTTTAAAAACTTTCATTTTGTGGCTCACTGCTGTTCTGCTGTGATAAACATTTCTGTAGTGTTTACTGTCTAAAAGAGTGTATGCTGGTAGCTGTAGTATTGTCCCAGTTCAGATTTGCTGTCTCTGGGCCTGTTTGTTTTTGCAGTGGTTGTTCTGAGCACATGACCAGGCCATCTTGAATTAGCAGAAGCCTTTCTTTACCTTTGTGGCAGGATTGTGTTGATTGGCTGCTGGCTGGTGGAGGTTGGGTGGTCTAGGTCATGGAGTAAGCACTCATTGGTTCTTTTGAGCTTTTTTTAAAAAAGTTGTTTAAGGTTGTATCTTCTGGTATTTAAGCCCTAACTTTGAGAGGATTTCTGTCTATACACACTGAGCCGAGTGGAGGAGGGGCATTGACTACAACTCTGATCTGAGATATATAGCAATAAGTATCCTGTTTTTTTGCTTACTTTTACTAGTTATTGCTACTAGCAATTTATATATAGCACTTTTTATTGCCTGCTGCATATTTTGTACTGTATTTTATTGCTATTAACTAATCTGCACAGTTACACTAAAATTGTCTGCCTTACATGGCCTGATAAATAAGTTTTTTTATTGTCACACTGTTTGAAAAGCTTTTTAGCTAGTTTCACTGTGTGAAAGGTATTAACGGGAAGTTTTCTCTACTTGTTAAGCACCTGCTTGTTTGTTCTGATTTCCTGCCAAGGACTGTATCATATAACTGATATGTTTACAGTTAAAAGCATTCTGTAGATTCTCCTTGCTCCTTTATCTGTTTAAAAACTTTCATTTTGTGGCTCACTGCTGTTCTTCTGCTGTGATAAACATTTCTATAGTGTTTATTGTCTAGGCTAGTAGCTGTAGTATTATTCCCTACCCTCCCTCCCTGTTGGTGTCTTGCTGTTATACTTGGTGGCTTTGCAGTTGCCCATCCCTACTATAACTTTGATCTGGGACACTCCTTCCAGTCTAGTGTCATTAGCTCATTCTACCTAATACAGAGAGAACATTTGAGAAGGCCAACCCACTTAGTTTCCTAACCTTGAATTATCTTCTGCTTCTCGTCTCTCCCTTTCCTTTACAAAAAAAAAAAAACTTTGCTAGAATCTCCTTGTGTTCTGCTTAACTGTAACAAAAAAAATGCTTGTTTCCTGCCTTTCCTGTAACTAGTCTAGCCCAGATACAGATTTGCTATATCCAGGACTGTTTGTAAGCTTCTGAGCCCCCCCCCAAGCCTGTCTGTGTTGGAGGGAAGCCTGCTTGCTTATCGGTGGGAGTGGTAAACACTAGGTAACCTATCTACCACATAAGGAGTGGTTTCTGGCCCAGAAATTGTAGTTATTGGCCGTTTGGGCAGTTTTTCCATCTCTCTCAACTTCCTGATTTAAAAGCCCGCATTTGCACTTGTCCCCCCCCCCCCTTCTTGTAAGTAATCTAGTCCAGATACAGATTTGCTGTATCCAGGACTGTTTGTAAGCTCCTGAGCCCCCCAAGCCTTTCTGTGTTGGAGGGAAGCCTTCTAGCTTATTAGTGGTAGCGGTAAGTACTAGGTAACCTATCTACCACATAAGGAGTGATTCCTGGCCCAGAAATTGTAGTTATTGGCTGTTTGGGCAGTTTTTCCATCTCTCTCAACTTTCTGATTTAAAAGCCTGCATTTGCACTTGTTTCCCCCTTTCCTGTAACTAGTCTAGTCCAGATATAGATTTGCTGTATCCAGAACTGTTTGTAAGCTCTTGAGGCCCCCAAGCCTTTCTGTGTTGGAGGAAAGCCTGCGTGCTTATCAGTGGGACTGGTAAGCACTAGGTAACCTATCTACCACATAAGGAGTGATTCCTGGCCCAGAAATTGTAGTTATTGGCTGTTTGGGCAATTTTTCCATCTCTCTCAACTTTCTGATTTAAAAGCCCGCATTTTCTCTTGTTTCTTTCCTGTAACTAGTCTAGTTCAGATACAGATTCTTAGTTTTAGCACTTGAATTTGCTTATTCGTGCTCAGCACTTGTTTACAACTTGTTGTAAGCACTAAATAAGCTACAAATTACTACGGCACTCAACCTTCATCATTACCTAGAGGAAAACAGTTTTTGTACCTACTTTCCTCACTTGCTTAGAGAAAAACAGCTCTTATACTCACTTTCCTCACTTGTCTAAAGGAAAATAGTTTTTTTATTCAGGCATGTCCAAGGGTAAGCTCCCAGTGTTCTCTCCTGTCTATCTGATGAATCTGGACATCTTGGGTCAATGTAGCAATTGTCTCATGTACACAGACAACCCTCACCTCCTACCACCCAACACTACAACCTGTGAGAGATGCACTTATCTAGCCAAACTAGAGGTAAAGCTCTCTCCAACCAAGACTGAACTTGACACCACACCACATTCATCACATAGTCCCACTAAACCTACACCACCAAAATCCACACATAGAAACACAAAAACATTCACAGAGGCCCTCAGTAATAATCTGCTAAATCAACAGAGACCTCAAAAGCAGAAACGCAAGTAACCTCCATCCCCCAACACAACCCAAATGACACATAGCCCACAGACTCAGTGTGCCACTCAACCACAGCCCATAAGGCAAAACAACGTACCCAACACACTAGTCATAGGGGACTCTATAGTCAGGCACACTGATGTCCCACTCACCAGGCTAAACAAGGAAGTTACTGTCAGCTGCCTGTCGGGTGCCAGGATCTGCCACATAACCCACACACTCAGGTCACTCCACAACAAGTACAAATATGACTCTGTCATTATCCATGTTGATGTGAATGACCTGAGAAGTACCTCCCTGGACTACATGAAAAGAGACATGGAAGAGCTCTCCAATCTTGTAGCCCATGCAGGTATTACCCTAGCCCTGAGTAGCATCCTGCCATCGCCCAGAATGATACCGCAGTACAAGGACAAAATAACTGACTTCAACAATTGGCTAAGCTTCTGGTGTCATTCTAAGGGAATCCAGTATCTGTCTGCCTGGGACAACATGGTCGACAGACCATGATGCTTTGCCAGAGATAGCCTGCACTTGTCACCCCTGGGATTCTGGATACTGCCAAGGCTCTTGCCACCCCTATAGTGCCTTTTTTAGGAAAGGTTCAAATGACAAATTCACCACTGTAACAGGAACAGGCAAGCAAAAACTGAGGGTAATGCTACTCAATGCTAGAAGTCTAAATCTCAAAATGCACTCCCTCGAGGCACTCCTTAAAATGGAGAACATCGATATCTGTGCAGTGACTGCATTACCTGGCTATAACTCATACCACACTTTTCGGCCATCTAACCTGGAATGGAACACCAAAGGCGGAGGTGTGTCCATATTCATTAAGGATATCCACACCTCCAGGCTAGTTGCTCAGCATAATGCATCCGAGGTTATCCTGGCACAACTAACTCTGGGCAAAACTGCAATCCAAATTGTAGCTTGCTACAGATCCCCCACCATGCCCCAGGATTCCCACTCCTCTTTTCTTGATATACTAGAAAATATTAGGGTTCAACCAAACACCCTATTAATGGGCGATTTCAACTATCCCACCATTAACTGGGAAAACTACTCATGTACCAACTCCTTTGCTCAACGCTTTCTGGAATTCATAAATTCCAATGCCTTGGATCAGCTTATCCACACCCCCACCAGGGGCAACAATATCCTAGACCTAGTCATTACCAACATGAGTGACCATTGTTCCACGCCTGAAGTCAACTCCTCGCTGGTCAGATCCGACCATAAGCTAATCACCCTAGATATCCACATCCACATCCCGCCCCCACCCCCCATTAAGGAAAACATTGGTAAAAGATTTCTCCAAAGCCAACTTCATGCTTCTTAAGACAGACGTGGTGACCTTTATGACACCCATGCAGATGGACAATATAGTTACGACTGCTGAATCCTGCACAAATGCACTCTATAAGCACTTACACGAGTGCATGGATTGTGCTATTCCAAACAGAACCAAGACACTATCCTCCAAAAAAGGAAGCGAATCTGGTGGTCCCCTGCCATAAACAAACTCTACAACAGAAGGAAGAAACTGTTGGAAAAGAGATTAAAATCCCATGAGTGGAGGAGCTCCCTGGTCAGCCTCAGTAAGAAGCTGAGATCCCTTATAAGATCCTCCAAAGCTAGCTACAAAAACAAAATCGCCACTGATTCTAGGGACAACCACAAAGCATTCTATAGCTATGTCAAGAATCTCAATGGCAACACCCAGATCTGCTCTGAGTTTCTGCACAATGGCATGAAAATTACAGAACCAGCTGATATTGCCAACATCCTGGCAGATAGGTTCAGTGCTAACCTTACCACCCTCTCACCCCCTAAAGGGCCCATATCTATACAGGAAGAATGCAGAGTCCCTGTAATCACAACTACGCAGGTAAAAGCTGCACTCTCTAAAGCCAAAAATACAGCATCCATGGGACCGGACAACACCCCAGGCTGTGTTTTACATGAACTTCAGAACAAACTGGCTCCTCACCTAAGCACCATGTTCAATCATAGCCTCATGTCAGGCTTTGTGCCCACTGAATGGTGCATAGCAACAATTATCTCACTCCACAAAGGGGAAGCCACCACTGATCCCAGGAATGTATCATCATGGAACTCATAAACAAAGACATCGGTAACCTCTAAACTCTGAACCCCACCCAGTTCGGGTTTGTGAAAGGCAGATCATGCCTCTTGAACCTGATCAATTTCTTTGAGGCAGTCACCAAAGCCGTAGACGAGGGTAAGGTGGTTCACACAGCCTATCTTGACCTCGCCAAGGCTTTCAACACCATCCTTCATTCTGGAATTATAGCTAAACTCACTAAACTAGGTATAAATCCCTATGTCACAAGATGGATTGCCAACTGGCTCACTGACAGAACCCACATTGTAAAAGTTGCAGACTCCAAATCTGACTTCAAACCAGTGACAAGTGGAGTACCACAGGGTTCAGTCCTGGGACCTCTCCTGTTTGGTATCTACTTTTCTGAGCTAACACAGGAGGCCTTTGGCTAACGAAGTTCGCAGATGACTGCAAACTAGGAGCCATAGTCGAGTCCCCAAATGATGTGGATATCCTACAGAAGGGCCTCACTGAGACAGATGCCTGGTGTCAGAGCCAAAAAGTGAATTGTTATCCCCTTTGGTAAAAACTCTATACCCATGAACTACCAGATAGGGGGCAGTCTACTTAATGCTGAATGTGTTATAAGAGACCTTGGGACCCAGGTGGACAGTAGTCTTTCCTTTGATAATCACATCACCACAGTAGTCAGGAAATCCTTCTACATGGCACACCTCATCACAAAAGGGTTCTCATCCAGGAAAAAAGAGGTCATTGTTCCCCTCTACTCAACACTCATTATTAGACCCATTATAGAGTACAACGCCCCTTTTGGAATGAACCTCACAAGACATCTCCAGCAACTGGAAAGGCCACAGAAGTACCTCACAAAGAGGATTACTGGCCTCAAACAGATGCCCTACACTGACCATCTCAAAAAACTCCAGCTTTACTCTGTTGCATATTGCCTACTCTGAGGTGATCTCGGCCTAACATATAAAGCTATGTCAAACCCAGAGGTGTTGGACATGCTACACCTAAAAAAATCCCAATCCCTCCAAGCTACATGCTCTAGGGACCTAAACCTTGTCACCACAATAAACAGGACATGCTGGAGGGATAGATTCCTGCCCCAGAGACTTCCCATACTCTGGAACAAGCTAACCATCTACGTCAAGCAAAGTTCCTCATTAGCACTCTTCAAGAAAAATCTTGATGAGTGGATGGGAAATAGAAAATACACCCTGGGGATCACTTCTGTGGCTCTGCTCGACAGGGGCACAGGAAAATAACTTTCTTGGGTGGCGTAAGCCAGGGAACCTTGTTGGCTAGGCTTACTTAGGCCCTTGGGTCAACAGCCTAGTACCTACTTATGAACCTATGATTAATTTTCTATCCTTAATCATTCTGTTGTTACTGTTTTAAATATGCACATATAAAAATATGAACTGTTACACCAGAAAGGGCAGTTACGAAATAACAGCTATGGTATGAAGACATCTTGAAAGTAAAGGTCCAGTTTAAACAGCTGTCTAGGAAGTAAATTTCTTTACAGTTTTGCTTTTGTAAATAAAAACTGTGGCTGACAATGTCTAACATAACTGTACCACCCCTTTCCATAACCCTGCATTCATATTTTATGAAAATGAATTTCTGGGTTGGATACTAAAAGCAAACAGATCAATAAGAAAAGCACATAATACAGACACTGTGCACAGAATTACAATTAAAACCACAAAAACTTCCAAGTGTATGCACAGGAAAAAAACATGTTTCCAGCCAAGCATGCCCGGTACAGTTATGTAGAATGTCAGCAACCACTTAACTACAGCATAGTACGTAATCCAGCTCTCTGGGTTGGCAGCTCCTTCATAAATCTGGTCATTATGGTTTACACTTCATATGCAATTTTTCAACTGCTTTGTAAAGCACTCTGCCTAGCAACCCATTTTATTCAGTTTGCTGACTGGGGATGCCCCACCGAGCATAATCCAGTATTGGAAAGGCCCTGGAGGGAGGAGATTATAACAGAAAAGCTAATAAAACTTTAATATACATTCAACATATAACATACACATTACAGTAAGCAGCATATGACAGTAAGGGTATAGCAACGGCAGGGTGAAGGGGGCAGCTGCCCCTTTCACAAGCTGGCAGAGGGCATGACTGGCACAGCAGAAAAGGTATTAGTCTATGAAGCAGCATTATTATTAATCATTAAATAACTGTCAGTCAGTGTCTATGCATTTGGAACTGTATCCAAGAAAGTTTATAGCTCTTTACCAAGTCCAGCAATGTTATCTGATACAGTTTAAAAAAGAGCTATTATGTAGATACATGCAATATAATAATTTCTAAGGCATATGATAAAGTTCTTTACTAGTTTTGTCAATATTTGCAAAGTAATGCTTAAAATGTTTAATTTTTTATTGTTGTTCATTTTAAATATGTACTTTATGTGGAGTTTTTCCTCCCCGGGCCTCTGCTGAAAATGGGACTTGTACTCAGTCAGACTTTTCCAATAAACAGAAGACAATAAATAAATACATAACAGCTCTTAGCTTAGGCTGAAGACCTTATTCTGTAAATGACAATCAGTGAACTGTGGCAAGAAGCTATTATATTATATATCTCTGCTACAAAATCTGTTTGGTACAGCAAGGATCAGCTGTTTATATACATAATAGATATTTGCTTTGCCGAACACAAATGACCTGGTTTTCTTTTTTGCCCTCAGAGAAGAAAGGACCATTTTTGTCCTCAGCTCTGGCAAGGCATATTTTTGTTAGCCAACATTAAAGTGAGGGAAAATAAAATGGGGGCATTGCTGAAGCCATCAATTTACCTTGCTACAGCTCTACACAATAATTAATATATTGGCAGTTTTTTACTCATTTGTTAACTGACTAAGTCCACTGGGCAGAAGTGCCCTTTTTTCCAAAACAACCCAGGAGCACTTTCTGGTTAAGTGACTTGATCGGAGTTGCAGAGTAGGCATGAGTGGATGGAATCAAACACTTTATCCTTGCATGCAGGAAGCATCATATTAACAGCACAGATCCTTAATTCTCTGTACTAACTCCCAACAAAACATTTCAAGGAATACAAAGGGATACACTGATGAAAGTGCTATAAAATGTTCAAGAAAGTAAAATAAAATAAAATAAAAGGAATAGTATCAGAGCACTAAAAAGTTAACTGCTACAACACAACTTCATTGATTGTTACAAATCATAAATGAACAAGGCGCTGTTTATGAAGATAGGGCAATTGAGGTACTATAATCAAATTAAACAGTGCAGTGTTGTTGGACAGCAGAGCTGTGTAACAGAGATGAGGTAAGGACACTACTATTCAGGATTGGTAGGGAAACAGGGGAATAGCTATTAGATATAAGGAAATTATAATACAAGCTGGACTAAATGTAGTTTTGGCCAAGAAACAAAAAAAAAGAAAGAAAAACAAAGCCAGGCAGTGAATGAAGATATAAACTAAGGAAAACATTATTTGACAAAAATTAGCTTTTCCCCTTTAGACCCAGTGACACTAACATAAACTGTATGGCTGGCTAGGGTATTGAAGAAAGGGAAATGGTTTGGACTGTTGTTGCACAAATGATGTGCCCTTGTGAAGACCAAAAATCCTTTGCTGACAGCATAAGGACAGTAGTAAAAAGGAAAATATATAGAAGCACTAGTTCCTTTCTCTATCATCCATGAGGTGACCTCTGTTTGGCAGGATGAAACTAGTTGCTGCATGGTGACCCTAACTCCTGCAACAATCAAACATAATTAATTCACACTAAAAGGAATCCTGGATTTATATATTTCTTCGAGCCAAATAACTAATTTACACTAAGACTAAGGTAAGGGATAGTAAGATAAAGTAAAATAGATGATAACCTGTGAGATGGGTCACATTTTACCCTGTACAGCCACAGCAGCAAAAAGTACAGTTATGTACACTTACCATAAATGTAGATGTTAGAGTGTATTCACTGTTGCAGTCATCACATTTGGGTTATCTGCTTGCAGGTAGCCCTCAGTCAACCTGATTATCAAAGTCTTGGGTCCTGCATCGGTTGCTGTCTCATCTTCCATGACGTCAGGTAGTCAGGGGTATAAAACATGCAGCTGATGCCATTACATCAGTTTGTCTTGCCCCAGATGTCAGGTGCCCCCATAATGGGAAGCAATTATATATAAGGTTACACCTCCAACAAAAAAACAAATACACCAGAAAGCTTTAAGCATAGTAAACAAGAATAGAGGTATAGTCAATAGAAGTCTGGGGCTGGAGGGAGGGTAACCAGGACTGTAACAGTGAATACACTTGAACATCTACATTTATGGTAAGTGTACACAACTGTACTATGTTCTTCATGTTTCACTGTTGCAGTCATCACATTTGGGTAGATTCCCAAAGCTAAGGATGGGAGGAGGTAATTAGATAGCATTAGGACCAGCTGTAAGGCCCGGCAAGACTGCAGTGGCAAAGCCAGCTCTGGATTTAGAAAAAATTGGCAAGTGGTAATGCTTGGTGAAGGTATGTACAGAACTCCAGGTAGCAGCTTCTAGGATGTCCCTGGTAGGGACACCTCTGAGAAAGACTGTAGAGGTAGATGCAGCCCTGGTTGAATGTGGTCTTATCCCTTGTGGCGTAGGTTTTCCATGGTGCTTATAGCAGAAATTAATGTAATGGCCTATCCAGTTAGAAATGGTTTGCTTTGAAATGGCCTTCCCCTCTGCCCCTTCAGCAAATGCAACCAGCAGCTGTTCAGATTTCCTGAGAGGCTTAGTCCTGTCCAAGTAAAATCTAAGTTGTCTGTGCATGTCCAAGGAGTGCAGTATTCATTCCCCTTTGTTCTGTGGGATAGAAAAGAAGGTTGGCAAAGGAATGGACTGATTAAGAGCCACACTCGATACCACCTTGGGCATAAAGGAAGGATTGGTCCTGAGGGACACCCTGTCCGCATGAAAAATGATGAAAGGCTTCACTGCCATGAGGGCCTGTAATTCAGACACCCTTCTTGCTGAAGCAATGGCTAGAAGGAAGGCTGTTTTCCAAGAAAGGAATTTCAACTCTGCATTTGCAGCTGGCTCAAAGGGAGGTAGAGATGGGAGAAAAGGAAAGGCCCTTGTGAAGCATCTCAGTTAAGTATTGAAGAATATGAGGTAAATTGGGCACAGCTGTGCCCATCCCCTGAGTTTGGCTCCAGGAACAGAATCTTTTCCATTTTTCAGCATAGGATTTTCTAGTACTAGGCCTCCTTGCCTCCAGAATGACATCCATCACTTGCTTACTGAGGGATGGTAATGGAGAAATCAGGTAATTAGTCAGGCTGCAAGGTTCAGGGTTTGAAGCTGTGGGTGCAGAATCTGGCCCTCCTGCTGGGACAGCAGGGCAGGGGTCTGAGGCAGGTGCCATGGTGCCAGCAGTGACACACTGCACAAGAGGGGGTACCAGTGTTGGTGTGGCCAGTCTGGTGCAATCAGTATTGTCCTTCATTTGTCTTGTTTGATCTTTAGTAGCACTTTGGAGAGGAGAGGCAGAGGGGGAAAGGCATAAACTGATAGGTTTTTTCCAGGTGAAGGACTGGGCATCCACTTTCTAAGCTTGTTTGTGGGGAGTCCTTGTGCAGAATTTGTCCAATTGGTAGTTCTGAGGGGAGGAAAACAGGTCTACCTCTGGGCTCCCCCATTTGTTTCTCAACATGCTGAATATCTTTGGTTCGAGTTTCCACTCATGTGGGTCCATGAGATTTCTGCTTAGGTTGTCTGCCAGTGTATTTAGCTTTCCTGGCAGGAACTGAGCTTGTAGGTGCACTTGGTAGCTCAAGGCTGTGTTCCACAGAGCCATGGCTAGTCTGCAGAGAGGGTACGAGTGGGTCCCCCCTGCTTGTTTATGTACCACATAACTGTGGTGTTGTCTGTCTTTACCAATAATTGTCTTGGAAGAATGTGGTCCTTGAAGGCTGTCACTGCATTCTGTAATGCTAACATTTCTTTTTGATTGATATGCAGGTGCATTTGACTTTGGTTCCATTTGCCTTGAATGCACTGCCCTGCCAAGTGAGCCCCCCCCCATGCATAGTCTGATGCATCTGTTGTTAGGGTTTAGGCAGCAGGGGGTTGAGTGAATGACAGTCCCTTGTTTTGGTGGCAGGCCTCTGCCCATCAAAGGAACTCTATCTTTAGACAAGGTATGACAGAAATCATTGATTCTAGATCCTGAGAATGTTGACATCATAGGCTTTTTAGATACCATTGAAGTTTCCTCATATGCAGTTTTGCGTATGGAATTAGTTGAATGCAAGAGGTCATGAACCCCAGGGCTTACAGTATTTTCCTAGCAGATAGCTGGGTCTTTGTGGCCAGTAGTTTGAAGTAGGTTGTCCAATGAACTTGTTTCTCTGGTGTGAGGTAGGCCATCAGGGAAGTTGTATTCAAGCTTGCTCCCAGGAATACAATTTGTTGGCAGGGTACAAGATCTGATTTCTTTTCGTTTATGGTATACCCCAGAGAAGTTAGTAATTTCTTTACAAATGCCAGTTGATTTAATAGTATGTCCTGGCTTTTTGCCTGAATTAGACAATTGTCCAGGTAAATGTATATTTGAATATGTCTTTGTCTGCAATGTTTCACCAAAAGAGAAATCCTCTGGAGGGGAAGCAGAGGGAATGGCGTCCTCTGCATCAGAATCCTCACAGGTAGATAAGGACAAATCCTGGTCATCAGAGAAAACAGAAATTTTAAAATCCTGATTAGAAGAATCAGAAGAAAAATCAGTCCTAGGTCTCTCAGAGGGAGAAGGGTGGCTTCCCCTGATTAGAGTAATAAGATCTTCAGCCATTCTTATCATTTGTTTTTTAGGCATAGGGGCCTGACCATGTGGTCTGGGCATTGGTTTTCTGGGCATGGATTGAGTTTTAGGCCTTGAAGAGGAAGATGGCGTTGGTATAATATGCAAGTCAGTAGGCCTGAATACACCCTCAGAAGCCAGTGCCTGCACAGCAGCTCCAGACCCATCCAAGGTAGAGGCATCCACAGGATCCACAGTCAAAGAAGCATCTCACGGCATACCGGACTCCGAATGGGTCTCAGTAGAGGTCTGCGAATCTGAAGTAGTGGGTATCAGGGGCTGCGAAAGCGCCTCACTGAGTACCGGCGAACTGGCAACTAGCTTAGGAGAAGCGTCGTCGGCAGCTGTGGACCTATGCAGTCTGTCTCTGTCTTTATCTTTGTGTTTTCTCGGAATGTTGGTAGTCGGGTGACTTACCGAAGGCATTTCTGGATAATTGACCCGAACCGAGTACCAAAATATTTAGATGTGAAAATGAGCAGATGACGAATAGTATGAGGTTTGAATAAGGCACAAAACCGACAGCAAGGTACGTTGTGGTCTGGGCCTAAGCAAGGAATGCAGTACGAATGAAAATCTTTATGATGTATTTGCTTTCCACAAGAAATACAATTGTTAACTTTTACTGACATCGGTTAAGAGCAAGAAAAAGGATCCCCAATGAGGTACTTAGTTGAAGACTTTGGATCTGAAACTCGAAAACAAAAATTTCAGGAGTCGGCCGACTGGCACTTGCGAACTGCTTCTGCTTCGGGCACAGCACAGCAAGAAAGACTGATGTAATGGCATCGGCTGCATGCTTTATACCCCTGACTACCTGATGTCATGAAAGATGAGACAGCAACCGACGCAGGACCCAAGACTTTGATAATCAGGCCAACTGAGGGCTACCTGCAAGCAGATAACCCAAATGTGATAACTGCAACAGTGTAACATGAAGAACATCGTTGGTTCTTCATGAAATAAAACTATTCAAAACATTGTTTGTTTTTCAAGAAATAAACTTCTTTGATCCCAGAAGTCATAAAGTATGATCTACTACAGTTCACTGGAGGTAAGTTTAATTGTAGCAACTTCCCAGGTATACAATCAGAAGTTGAATATTGGATGGACAGTTGACATTATGGCTAGGCTAATCTCTCACACCCCCAATTTAGGAAACTGCCATAGTCTGACTGATCAAATCTGTCAGTCACTGTTCCTCTTACTCAAACAAAGAAATTAAGAAAAAATAGCAATGCTGGTAAGTGACTGCCTGGGGCACCAATGTGGATGCACAGAAAATGCGATGCATTAACTGAAAGGTCTTACATTTAAATGATTCAACAGATATGGGGCTGACTGCACTCAGCTGTGGCATGGGGGATAAATAAAAATCTCAGATTATCCCTCTAATTTTACTGAATGAACTGTAACCTGCTTGGCAAAATGCATTAAATGGAATGTCAGAGAAAACAAAATACAACAATGTTAAGTGTTGCAATGTACAAAATCATGTGACAACTGTCCTCCATTGTTATATAACAGATGTAACAGTGTTTTTTTATGTTCTGAACAAGGTCATCCAAGGGATGTTTAGAACCTACAAAACTGAATATATGGTAGCAAAACTACACTGTGAGGTAAACAGCTCCTCTTGATACATTCTCTTTTACTTTTCATCAGAAAAATAAGTTTTTAGGCTCATAGGCGTTAAAATGCAGCTGAGGCTCAAGGCCATTTCAGTGTTGCCAATATCCACCTTCAGGCCTTGCTTCTCATTTCAAGGAGGACCAGGGAGTATGACCACCCATTCAGTTACCCTGCTCCTTTCTAAGATGATATAAAATTAATCTAGGACAACAAAACCATTTTTAAAGGCTGTTATCAAATGGTCTATTCTGACAAGCACACTGATATAGCAGGACACTAATATGCATTTGTACACAAATCTTGGAAGAAGTAACATTAAAGAACATGGAAACGTACTAGGAAACTCATAACTGTTCACCTGCCAGCAAAACAGTAGTGTAAGGTGAGCAGCTGCACCTGACACAAAATAGGTTTACTTTTGTTTTGTACTGAAACAACAGGCTTTTGGCTGTACACCAAATATAGGACAATAAAATAATTTTTAAAAGATGTCACCCACTGACTTATTCTGACAGGCAACTGATGCAGTGCGACACAATGTACATAAAACTCCCAAGGTGCAGAACCAGCCAAATATAGTCTGTGATTCAGAAAGTATGCAGGCATGGTTGTGGCCATCCCCCTCGGTTTACTGTGTATGTGTGTGAGACGAGCGTTGATGCTCATTAACAATGAATACATGGAGAGAAGAATGTGAGGACATTAGCTTATTAAATATACTGTTTGTGGCTGCAGCATGTACTGTGGGTGGTAGTAAAGTGTGGACACAGTGAAATAGTAGTAGTGCCTGTTAGTACTGCCTGCCCCTACTAATGATCTGAGTGAAAAGTTATGTGGTCATCTCAAACAGCCATGAAGCATGAATACTGATCTATTATTACCAAATTAAAGGTTGGAAATGGAAAGAAGGGAATGTGGTGAAAAGGGAGAAGCAAACAAGTAGAGTGTAGAACATAAGATAATCAATTACTGAATGAACAGGATGGAGATGGGAAAAGATGTAATGTTTTTTACGTCAGGTGTCCATTTTATATGTATGAAGAAAAGGTACATTCTGAAAGGTAGTAATGGGAAAAAGGGGAGGGTACAAAACATATTCATAAGTTACAAACCTGTACAAACAGAGCTTGTACATAGCAACAACATAGTAGCAGGGGCCCAAACAAATTGTTCACCAACCAAATCCAGTATATAATACGAAGTGCTGATAAACAAAACCAATGCAGGTCAGGCAAAAACAGTAGCTTTATTAAAAGTATGAGTGCTTTCACAGTATTAAACACACTGCTTCATCATACTTTTAATAAAACTACTGTTTATGCCTGACCTGCATCAGTTTTATTCATCTGCAGTTCGTGTTACATACCACACTTTGTGTCATATACCTGTGCAGTTTTCTCAAATGACAATACCATTGCCTAACTCTTTCAAAAGAAAACATATTCTGTTTGCAAGAACTGGCTTCACTCATCTTAGTGACATTACAGTACAAATACATCAACATCTTCTATCAACCAATGGGTGTGGGGGTCAGAAGGCACACTATTTTGTTTACTTTACTCAGATGAAGTTCTGACTGATTAATTTAATCTGGTTGAAGCTTCAGTTGGGTTAGCTTCAATAAGACAAAATCGAACAGGCCTCAACCACTAAACTGAGAAATAAGGCATCCTCAAACACAGCTCCTAGACTTTACAACTACTGCCAACAGACATCACTCAGAAACTTACTATTTCCATAGGTTCATAGGTTTATAGGATGATACTAGGCTATTAGCTATTGGCTATTGGCCCAGAGGCCCTTATAAGTCTAGCCAAGAATTTCACCCATGTTCCCTCAAAGTTAGCACCTGTTTCCTCTGTCCAGCAGGAACACATGTGGGATCCCAGAGGTGTATTTTCTGTTTCTCATCCAGTCGTCCAGTTTTGTCTTCTTTAAGAGGGCTAGAGAGGTACTCTGCTTGACATGGAGAGGGAGTCTATTCCACAGATGGGGGAGTCTTTGGGACACAAATCCAAAAAACAAAATACTGAAAACCCACCTACTTAAAGTGATTGTAGACATGCAGTTGTTTCCTTTAAAAACACCCCACTAAAAAAAAAAAAAAAAAAAAAAAAAAAAAACTCATAAGTAGCCTTCCCATAGCTACACTGGGAGAATTATAAAAGCATCCAGCATTGTTCATAACTTGCACAGTCAGATTGTTTTTTTTTTATTTAATTACATACAACTCTCTGCATAGTTTGCCATTCAGTAAACAACTCAGCATAAAGTTTAATGTGACCTATATGCTATGATTAGTAAGTGTCCTATATTAACATGATATGTATCACCTACATGTTATCTATATGCCAACTGTTGCTATAGAGTTTATACATGTCTTGACTGAAGCTTGTTTTCACTATTGTGTAATGAATCTTTTGTTGTATCTTGTAATAAGGTTACAGCTGAAAATGGATCCCTGGCCTCAGCCTGTCTAACCATAACTAAAATAGCTTCCCATTTCCGATTTGCAGAGACATGCAAGCGATTAGAAACATTGCTTCTAGAAATTGGAATATAGTTGCTAGCTCTCCTACTATGTCTGAGCTGTTGGGTAGACAGCCTATGATTTCGTACAAGAGGACACGAACTTTAAGGAGCTCTTCTGAGAACAGAGACTCACAGTTTTTAATTGGGAATGTTCACAATGTTTCCAAACCACCAGGGATGTTTAAATGAAACAAATGTGTCTGCTGTCAATACATATGTACTGGACCTACATATACTTTTAAACATAATAATTTCACTGTCACTTTTGCCAACCACTTTGATTGTAATTCCTCTAACATAGTATATGGAGGGATTTGTGTGACTTGTGGTTATTTTTATATTGGAAAAACTTGTCAAAAAATTTCATACCACATTAAGGAGCATTGCGGTGCTATTAGTGATAGAGATTGTCACAATGTCTTGGCCAGATATTTGGCAACTTGCTGTAACTTTGCCAAATTCCATTTTATTGTTTTAGAGCAAGTAGATTTGTTTTTTGGAGACAACTCTACTCTATTTGAGGTTAAAGAACTCAGATGGCAGCTCAGTATGGGTGCCGAGTTTTCTCCGGGGTTGAATGACGCCTCTAATTTAAAATGTGTACTCAGATGGCAACAGTGACAAACTACAATTTTATTATATCCATTAAGGAGTGACGAATGATTACTTTATATGCAATAACGGCTGAATTGCTGTTTATAATTTATTGATTTTTACAGTATTTTTTCATTTATTAGTGAATAGAAAGAAAGGGTTGTAAGCATTGCTTTGCTATTCTGTTTGCTGTTTCATATTTTAGTTACGCCTACCTCATACATATTTATGAAGGATGAAATATTGAGATTTACACTTTCCTCAATCAAAAAGGGTCGAACTTTAGTTTTGATTGGACAATGTTGTTTTTAATTGTATTTCCTACACTATTTTTACTCTGAAAATTGCACAGTTTATTTATTCTGAAGAAGTTCTTAAATAAATAAAGAATGAAAGCATGCTCAATTACTGGTTCCAGTTGCTGCCTTATTTCTACTTAAGTTTTAGTTACAGTTTTCAGATGCCTACTGAAGTTTCTTTGTTATTGTTATTAATTCTGTTCGCTAGTGTTCTCTTGGTTTTCATTGTATATATATATATATATATATATATATATATATATATATATATATATATATATATATATATATATATATATATATATATATATAATATATACACGCACACATACATAGGGTCTATATCACTTTATCAAAGGTTCACTGCTGCAAACCACTGTTCATCAAACCAAATACAGTAAACATTCACTTTAGTGAATGTTCACTTCAATGGATGTCTTACCCAGGGAAGTATAGGAGGTACTATTGTGCAGTAGCTCAGAACAATTCTGGGTATTACTGTGGAGATTCTTTACATAACTATAGAAGGCCTTGTGGTTGTCTTTGCTATCTGCTGCAATTCTGTTTTCATAGCTAGCTTTAGAGGATTTGATGAGGGATCTCAACTTTTTGTTGAGGGTGATAAGGGAGTTTTTCAGTCCTGGGGCTTCACCTTATTCCACATCAGTTTCCTCCTTCTGTTGTAGAGTTTGTTTTTGGCAGGGGACTACCAGATTGGCTTACTTTTTTTGGAGGACAGCTTATTGGTTCTATTGGGTATGGTGAGAACCATGCAATTGTGTACATGTTCATACAGTGCATTGGTGAATGATTCGGCGGTCATGCAACTATTCTCCATTTGCATGGGTGCCGTGAAGTTACCCACCTCTGTTTTTAGGAGCCCAAAGTTAGCTTTGGAGAAGTTTTTCATGGTGGTTACCTTTGCGGGTGGGTGGGAGGGATGTGGATTTCCAAGGTGATTAATTTGTGGTCGGCTCTAACCACGGACGAGTTGACTATTGGTATAGAGCAATGGTCGCACATGTTAGTAATGACTAGGTCAAGGATGTTGCTACCTCTAGTGGGGGCAAGAACAAGCTGGTCCAGGGCATTGGAATTAATGAATTCCAAGAAACACTGGGCAAGTGTATTGGTACATGAGTAGTTTTCCCAGTTAATGGAGGGGTAGTTGAAGTCATCCAGTATCAGTTTGTTAGGTTGGACCCTAATATTCTCCTGGGTGCTTAGGATCATGGAGTGTGAGTCTTAGAATATGGTTGGGGACCTATAGCAGACTACGGCCTGAATCGCTGCCTTACCCAATGTTAGCTGCACCTGAAGTATCTCTGATGCATTATGTTGGGCTACCAGTCTGGAGGTATGCACATCCTTTATGAATATGGAAACACCACTGCCTTTGGAGCTTTGGTCCAAGTTCTGGGGCTGAAAGGTGTGAAATGAGTTATACGGTAGTGCAGGGGTGCTTTCTTCTTCCTTGAACCAGGTCTCTGTTACAGCACAAATGTCGATGTTCTCCATTTTAAGGAGTGCTTTGAGCAAGTGCATTTTGAGATTTAAACTTCTAGCATTGAGCAGCATGACCCCCAGACTGCATTTGTTTGTAGATGTTATGGTGGCAATTTGGTCTTTGGAACACATCTAAAAAAGGCACTATAGGGGTGGCAAGATGCAGGCCGCCTCTGGCAAAGCATCGAGGTCTGTCAATCATGTCATCCCAAGCAGACAGATACTGGATCCTCTTAGAATGACACCAGAAACTTAGTCAATTGTTGAAATCAATCATTTTCTGCTTGTACTGTGGTATCATTCTGGGTGATGGTAGGAGGCTGCTCAGGGCTAGGGTCATACCCATCCAGGCTACATAATCCGAGAGCTCCTCCATGTCTCTTTGCATGTTGTCCATTGAGGTACATCTCAGGTCATTCATACCCACATGTACAATGACAGAGTCATATTTGTACCTGTTGTTGAGGGACCTGAGTGCATGCGTAACATGGCGGATCCTGGCACTTGACAGACAGCTGACTGTTACTTTCTCCTTATTCAACCTAGTGAGTGGAACTTCAGTGTGCCTCACTATCAAGTCACCTATGACTAATGTGTTGGGCATGCTGTTTTGCCTTAGGGGCTTTGGTTGAGTGGCACACTGTTTAGGTGATTTATGTGTCTCATGATTAGTGTTGTGTTGTGGTGGTCGAGTGCATTTCTGCCCTGGAGGTCTCTGCTGTTTGTGTAGATTTTTATTGAGAACCTCCGTGAAGGAGGGTGTGTGATTTGTGTTTTTTATGTGAAGGCAGTGCTTGTGTGTCTTCTGGAGAGCTATGTGTTCCATGTGGTGTGGTGCAAGTGTTGACCTTCTCCTCTTGACCAGCTATTCTGGTCTTGGCTGGAGAGTACGTGGCTTCCAATTTGGATATATAAGTGCATATCTCACAAGTCTGAGTGTTGGAAGATAAGAGGAGAGGGTTGTCAGTGTACATGAGGCAGTTACTACATCACCTCAGGATGCCCATGTTCACCAGGTTAATAGGAGAAAGTACAGGGAACTGACTTTTAGACGTGCCTGGAGGGGTGGGCATTGATAAGTACTGGAGCTGTTTCCTTGTAGAACGTTTAGTGTTGTTAGCACTTTTGTGTGCTACAATAATTGCTACAAGAAGTCTAGTAAAGTGCTAGACTAATAATCTAGTAAAAGTGCAGGAGAGGAGAGAACTAGCAGATCTAAGGGAAAAATTGAAGAGCAGACTTTTTAGCACTGCTCAGAACCTTTCACACAGTCCTGGATACAGCAAATCTGTATCTGGACTAGACTAGATACAGGAAAGGCAGGAAACAAGTGCAAATGCAGGCTTTTAAACCAGAAAGTTGAAAGAGATGGAAAAAACTGCCCAAACGGCCAATAAACTACAATTTCTGCACCAGAAACCACTCCTCTTGTGGTAGATAGGCTACCTAGTGCTTACCACTCCCACTGATAAGCTAGAAGGCTTCCCTCCAACACAGAAAGGCTTGGGGGCTCAGAAGCTTACAAACAGTCCTGGATACAGCAAATCTGTATCTGGACTAGGCTAGTTACAGGAAAGGTAGGAAACAAGTCCTTTGTTTATATGGAGTCCTCTATTTTTCAAAACAGATGCTTCTGTTTCTGAGTTTTCTTTTCTGAGTTTTGATCACTGGTTTGGTTTTGATTTCTTTAACTGTCCTCCCAAACTTCAGAGGGGTGCACAGATGGTCACAATCACTTATATAGTAGCACTGTACTGTCTAGAAGTAACACATTTGAAATATTATTGTAATACTTTATTTTTTTATGTTCTATACAATCAAATATCTAATACATATACAGGTGGCTATCATTTCGAGGGCATGTTGTTTGTATATGGCTAACATTAAATATGTAATTTTCCATTTGTGTTTTCAGTTTTGTCCCAGTCTGACACCAGCAGCGTACACAGCAGGCAGCTGTCTTTGGGAGTAAAGGGTAAGAGTCATGCCATATATAATAATATAAATGTGACAGCAGAAGCTTGAAATTGACTGTAGGTATTTTTGCCTTAATTTTAATCTCATTTTAACACCAGAGTGAGATTCACACAAAGTGACTACCTATTTTGAGGTGAGGGGTAGGGAGGCAGGTATTATTCTTATGTATCTTCACAAGCATGCTTTCGGTTTATTGTGAATGAGTGTTTTATCAGCTTTAAGCACTAAAACTTGGATAAAATTGTATTTCTTCCTTAAAATAAAAAAGTAAGACTGAATTTCTTTTCTGTGCGTATGATTTTTGTTTAGGTCATCACTGAGTCAAAAGGTTGGAAAAAAGTTCTAAAATGTACCTCACAGAGTTTATAACCCAGTGGCATTTTGATGCCTAGCGGCCCCCAGTCTAATTCAGTTATTACAGGGTAGTTTTGGACAGTTAGGATGTGTTAAAAGGATGCAGGAAAAAAAAATACAAAGTTAAAGAGTAAGACTGAATTTCTTTCCTTAATTATGTTTTTTTTGTGCAGGCCAACATCAGATGAAAAAGTTTATTAAAAAACTGTATAACAGAACAACTAGAAATCTAAAACACATATTGCCACTGCAGTTGTTACAGCAGTCTCGGTCATCTAAGATATGCTGAAAAGATGCGGGGAAAAACATATTTGAAGAGTAAGAGTAAATATCCTTCTTTGATACTGATTTTCTTTCAGGCCATCAGATGAAAAGGTTGCTTAAAAGTTTCTATAATGCACCTCAGAGCATCTAGAACCTTCATGGCTTCTACAGGCCTTGTGGCCCTCAGACCACCACTTAATGCAAATGTTTCCTCCACAGTTTTTAGCATGTAGTCTTGCTCAGAAAGGACATGCTAAATGAATCAATGACTAAATGAAAATAAAATGAAGATTAAAAAGTCCACAGAGCCTGTTCACGTAGGACACCAGTTTACCTAAAGCCAGCTCTGACGGCATGCCTTTATCAGGAATGGTATATTTCAATGTACTAAGCAAAGACATTGCCACATATCCACAATAGCACCTTAGCACAATGTTATAGGTACAGTGAGATTATTGTACATAGCATAAGGTGGAATTAAGTATGTGCATTGACTATGTAAATGCTGAGGTAGGCATGAAGGAAGTGCAGGAAGTCAGGCTGAATAAGTGCTCCATTGCAATCTTTTTACATTAGTAAACTATAAGGATTTACTATCAGCAGATCGATGAGTTGAAATAACCCTGAAATATTTTGAATTATGAAACACCTTACTGCTGTAGACACAGAAACAGGTGCTAACATGTGTACTGCAGAATGGGGGCAAGCCTGGGATTCAATATTGTGGGGTTTGGTATGTTTGCCAGTCATTGCTCTTGTCTCAGCATTCCTTATTTCTGTTGTAAACTTTTCTAAGGTTTATTTGTAATCTGTAAAGGTAGGGAGTTTTAGAATGTGGGACTAAGTGATAAATACAACCTAGAGGGTACGCTAGGAAATGAAGTGTCTGAGTGTGTGTTTTCATCAGCATTTCTGAACTTTGCAGTCAATGATCAAAGCACTGCAGATGCTATTAAGCAATACCTGGACAAATTTAGCAGTTCCCAGGCAGAAAAAAATACTTATTAATAAATATTATTTTTTAATAGAAAATTACAAGTACAAGTCAGATACATAACCCCTGGAGGGTATCAGACTCTGATGGACTGGCAGCAGAGACTGTCTGCTATTCAAGGCCACACAAAGATTGTTCATTGTGCTCTTCATACAAGCCTATAACACAAGGCCTTCATGACTTTGATAGCCTTGTGTTATATGCTTGTTTAGAGCATGAAGACTAGTCAAGTGTAATAGCTCACAAATAATGTTAAATAGCCTTGTGTAATGCAGAGCACCCCCCCCACACACACAACTTATTTGATATTAAATCTAGACAACAAAAATGTGGCTCATATTGACTCATCAGATGTAATTTTAACAAAAAGAAAAAAAAAAGAAAATTGTTCATAGAAACTACCTTCAACGAACAGCTAATTTTTTTTTGAAAGGGGGGCAAGCCCATCTGCACCCCCCACACCCCCTGGATTTATATATATCAGCTGCGAGGTCACACAACCATGGGAAAAGAAGCAAAAGTACAGTTGTGTACCTACCATAAATGTAGATGTTCAAGTGTATTCACTGTTGCAGTCATTACACTTGGGTTATCCTGCTGGCAGGCTACCCGCAGTCAGCCTGAATTCCAAAGTCTTGGTCCGGTGTCAGTTGCTGTCGCCTCTTCCCTGATGTCAGTGCGCCAGGGGTATATAAGATGCAGCCAACGCCATTTTCTTCAGTTTTTCTTGCCCCAGATGTCAGGTGCCCCCAAAAGGGTAGAGTAAAAACATTGCTTACAAAAAGCATGCACAAAATAAACATTACCTTCATCTACAAGCAAATACACCACATAGGTTGTATAAAATA
This sequence comes from Protopterus annectens, assembly GCF_019279795.1. Classification (NCBI taxonomy): domain Eukaryota; kingdom Metazoa; phylum Chordata; order Ceratodontiformes; family Protopteridae; genus Protopterus; species Protopterus annectens. The sequence continues at coordinate 7,106,617 of NC_056740.1, forward strand.
GAGAGGTTCAGATAAGTCCCAGTAAAGAAAGGGGGATGGTGGGTGGGTAACCTGGACTGCAACAGTGAATACACTTGAACATCTACATTTATGGTAGGTACACAACTGTACTATGTTCATCGTTTTTCACTGTTGCAGTCATTACACTTGGGTTGAATCCCAAAGCAGAGGTTGGGCGGCTGGATCTAAATAGGATTAGGAGTGGCTATGAGGCCCTGCAGAACTGCAGTGGCAAAGCCTGCTCTGGATTTACAGTAAAGAGGTAAGTGGCAGTGCTTGGTAAAGGTGTGCACTGAACTCCAAGTTGCAGCCTCCAAAATTTCCTTGGTTAGAACTCCTCTGAGAAAGGCTGCTGATGTGGCTGCTGCCCTGGTAGAATGTGGCCTAACATTCTTAGGTACTGATTTGCCATGCTGTGCATAGCAGAAGCGAATGCAGTGTCCTATCCATTTTGAAATAGTCTGCTTTGAAATAGCCTTTCCTTGTGATCCTGCAGCATATGCCACAAAACGTTGCTCAGTCTTTCTGAAAGCTTTAGTTTTGTCCAGATAGAAGCACAGCTGTCTGTGAATGTCCAAAGAGTGCAGACGTCTCTCCCCTTTATTCTGGGGATTTGGATAAAATGTTGGCAAATGAATGGTTTGGTTAAGAGCCACACTAGAAACTACCTTTGGTATAAATGTTGGGTTTGTCCTTAGAGAAACCCTGTCCGGGTGGAAAATGATAAAAGGTTCCACTGCCATCAATGCCTGTAACTCTGAGACTCTTCTTGTTGAAGTTATTGCTAGGGGCAGAGCAGTTTTCCATGATAAAAATTTTATCTCAGCTGTATTGGCTGGCTCAAAAGGAGGCAGTGTGAGCTTTTCCAAGACAAAGTTGAGGTCCCATGTAGGTAGCGGCACTCTCCTCGGGGGTCTTATATTTTTGGCCCCTCTGAGGTACTGTCTTAGCAGTGGATGTGAAAAAATAGGAGGTTCCATATTGTAATGAGCTGAAATGGCAGAGGCATGGATCTTAATTGATGAGAAGGATAGGCCTTTGTCCAACATCTCAGTTAGGTATTGTAAAATCTGAGGGATATTTGGAACAAGCAGTTCAAGTCCTTGTGCCTGGTTCCAAGCACAGAATCTCTTCCATTTTTCTGCATAAGATTTTCTTGTGCTGGGCCTTCTGGCTTCCAAAATGATATCCATAACTGCTTTAGAGAGAGGTGTATTCTGAGTGGTTATATTATTCGCCATGCAGCCAGATTTAAGGTTTTGAGTTGGCTGTGCAGAATCTGATTGTTTTGTTGGGTCAGAAGATGAGGAATTTGAGGTAAAGTCCAGGCTGGACCCTGAGACAAATTCTTTAGGATTGGGTACCAGTGCTGGCATGGCCAGTCTGGGGCAATCAGAATCATTTTTGGCTTCCTAACCTTTAGGAGTACCTTGGGGAGGAGAGGCAGTGGAGGAAAGGCATAAACTGTCAGGGCTTTCCAGCTGAATGATAGAGCATCCACCTTCCATGCTTGAGTGTGATAAGTCCTTGTGCAGAATCTCTGTAGTTGGCAGTTGTGAGGGGAGGCAAATAGGTCTATGTCTGGGCATCCCCATTTCCTTGTTATCATGCTGAAGATTTGTGGATCTAGTTTCCACTCATGAGGGTCCATGAGGTTTCTGGTTAGTTCATCTGCCAGAGTATTTTTCTTTCCTGGCAGGAATTGTGCCTGTAGATGTACTTGGTATGCCAATGCTGTGTTCCACAAGGTCATGGCTTGCCTGCAGAGGGGGTAGGAATGTGTGCCCCCTTGCTTGTTTATGTACCACATGACTGTAGTGTTGTACGTCTTTAGTAAAAGTTGTCCTGGCTGAAGTAGATCCTTGAAGGCTGTCAGGGCATTCTGTACAGCTACCATCTCTTTTTGATTGATATGAAGATGCATTTGGTCTGCAGGCCACATGCCCTGAATACATTTTCCCGCCATGTGTGCCCCCCAGGCATAATCCGATGCATCTGTTGTTAGTGTCTGCCTGGCTGTGGGTAAAGTGAAAGGCTGTTCCTTGTTGTGGTGACAGGCCAGTGCCCACCATCGAAACTCTTGTTGCAGGTAGGGAATGAGAGTGATTATTGTCTCCAGGCTGTGGCAATGTTGAGTCCAAACACTTTTTAGATACCATTGTAGCTTCCTCATATGTGGTCTTGCATATGGAATTAGCAGAATGCAGGATGCCATGAAGCCCAAAGCCTGCAGAATTTTTCTTGCAGGTAGCTGGGTCTTTGTTGCCATCATTTGGAAGTAATGAGTAAGATGCCTTTGTTTGTCTGGTGTGAGATAAGCCATCTGGGCAGTTGTATTTAAGCTTGCACCCAGGAATATTATCTCTTGAGAGGGCACTAGTTTTGATTTATTTTCATTTACTGTGTCCCCTAGGCAAATTATTAATCTTTTTACATACGCCAGATGCTGTAGTAGAATGTCCTTGCTCAATGCTTGAATTAGGCAGTCGTCCAAGTAGGGATATATTTGAATTCCTTTTTGTCTGCAAAATGCAATTACTGGTGCCAGGCATTTTGTGAAGATCCTGGGCGCAGTAGATAAGCCAAAAGGCAGTGTAGAGAATTGGTACTGCATTGCGCCAGCTATGAATCTGAGGTATCTTCTGCAAGATTGTCTGACTGGGACATGCAGGTATGCCTCTTTGAGGTCCAAAGTAATGAGCCAAGCCTTCTTGCCCAGTATGGGTAGAAGTTGCTGCAGTGTCAACATTTTGAATTTTGGAACGTCCAGGAAAGTATTTAGAGTAGACAGGTCCAGTATTGGTCTCCAGGCTTTGTCCTTTCTGGGTACCAAGAAAAGTCTTGAGTAAAATCCTTGCCCCTGCTCTTGCTTTGGTACTTTTTGAATTGCCTTCATGTCCATGAGAGCAGAAATTTGTTTTTGTGCCTCTGCCCATTGATTGTGTGGCAGGTCTGGCATATCTTTTGCCCTTGGGAGGGTGTGGAAGTGGAACCTGTAGCCCTGAGAAATAATATTTAGTACCCATTTGTCCTGGGTGATCATGTGCCAATTTTGTGAGAAAAGTGCTAGTTTTCCCCCTAAGGGTGCTGCCAAAAGGTAAGTGCTTGGCACTGGCAGTGGAAAGTCATTGAGACTGTTTCCTATACGATTGTGATTTATCTTCTCCGCCTTTGGGGGCTGAAGCACCCCATTGCTTAGGTCTGTATGAGCCTTGGGGCTGAGATCTGCCTCTTGGCCATCTGTATCTGCCTCTTTGTGGCCTGTCTGACACTGGAAAGGACCAATTTTTAGAGAGCCAGTTCCTGCTAAATCTGAGTGGCTGAACCTGTAAGAAATCCTTTACTGTCTGCATTGATTTTGCCTTATCCTCCATTTTCTTTAACACCTCTTCTGCCTTAACACCAAACAAAGTATCATGCTGTAATGGAGCTTCCAATAACATGATCAGGTAAACTGTTCTTTTAACCAAGCATGCCTTCAAATGACAGAACCTGTAACTGCGGCTCTGCAAGAAGCCTCTAATGAATCAAAACCACATTGTAAAGTATGCTTTCCCACTTGTTCAGCTGCATACAATAAATCCTGCATTTCCTTATTTTCAGGACATTCAGAGCTTGTCAGCATTTTCTGTTTTAGCAGAGACATTAGGTATTGTTGATATTTAAGCATGTGAAATTGGCAGTTTAAAGCCCTTACAGCTAATGTAGCAGAGGTGTAAACTTTTTTCCCCATCTGTCCAGTGCTCTAGAATCCCTATCAGAGGGAACAGTTTTTATAAAGAAATTTATGGAAATCTGGAACCCTGTAGTACCTATCTGGCTTAACTGGTGCAGGGGGTAAGGAATCAGGAGACAAACTGGATTCAGAAAATACATCATCAACAATGTCTAGCACAGGAGGGATAGCAAGAGGTATGTGCTGAGGCAATAAAAGAAAGTCTCTGAGCCTTTTCTTGGATTCTGAATAATCCTGGCTCTCCCAATGGAAATGCTCCCTCATGGTATGCAGGGTTTCCCCAAAAGAGTAATCCTCAGGTGGAGAGGCTGAAGGGATAGATTCTTCAGCATCAGAGTCCTCATAGGGAGGAAGAGAATATCCCTGTTCTGAAGAGGAATCAGAAGAAATAGAAACCTGGTCAGAGGAATCATAGTCAGTGTCTTGCCTAGGCCTTTTATCAGGAGGGGGATGGGAACCCTTGATCAAAGTAATTAGGTCCTCGGCCATTTTAAGCATCTGTTTCTTAGGCATGGATGACTGTCCAGGAGAATGCTGTACTTGTTTCTTTGTCTTTAAAGGTGTTTTAGACTTTGCCTTGGCTGTTGAAGTGGTCTTGATAGTAAGATGTGTAGGTCTGAAAACACCCTCAGAAGCCGATGCCTGCTCAGCGGCTCTGGACCCATCTGAGGGAATAGTTTTCGTAGGCCCAATACCTTGAGTTTCCAGAGGCCTAGTTGTCTCCACGTGGGAGTTGGAGGTGGCCTGTGGCTCTGATGTAGCGGTTGTCAGGGGCTGCGAAAGCACCTCACTGAGGACCGGCGAACCGGCGACTGGCCAAGAAGAGGCTTCGTTGTCGGTTTTGGACCTCAGATGCCTGTCCTTTTCTTTGTCTTTGCATTTTTTATGAATTCCAGTCATCGGTTGTTCCGACGGCATTATATAGTTAAACCTTCTGCCAAAATAATGTAAAGCAAAATCAAACTGACGCTTAATAGTGCGTTGGTTGAATCTAGCATGAAACCGACAACTAGCAACATCGTGGTCAGGGCCTAGGCAAGGAATACAGTAAGAATGAAAATTCTTATGAGGTATTTGCTTCCCACAAGAAATACAATTGTTAACTTTTACTGACATCGGTCTGGAGCAAGAAAAAGTTTCCCCAATGGGGTACTTAGCTTTATTGAAGACTTCGGATCTGAAATTCAAATTCAAAAATCTCAGGAGTCGGCTGACTGGCACTTGCGGACTGCTTTTGCTTCAGGCACCGCGCGACAAGAAAGACTGAAGAAAATGGCGTCGGCTGCATTTTATATACCCCTGGCACACTGACGTCAGGGAAGAGGTGACAGCAACCGACGCTGGACCAGGACTTTGGAATTCAGGCCGACTGCGAGTAGCCTGCCAACAGGATAACCCAAGTGTAATGACTGCAACAGTGAAACACGATGAACATCTCCACTGTCATCGAATGTAATTTCAGTGAACAGCGCTCGCTCTTTTTGCGTTTGCCGAAATTATGTTCAATCATACAACATGCTCCCCAAAAATGCATATTATGCTGTATGTTGGGCATATATGCATTTTACCATCAGAATGTATTATATTCAGAGATAATATTTACATTATATTCAGCAGTCAAGTTAGGCACTGTTATAACTAAAGAGTTTTCAGTAAATAGAGGTACAAAGCAGAGATGCCCTATGTCACTCTCATTCATGTTGCATTTAACACTTTGTGCAACTGATCAGGACATTGGGCATATCCATGGATACAGCAAGATACCCCAACTAAAACATAAAATAACTTTATTTGTATGAAATTTGGCAATTTTTTTCACAGCGTACAGAAAATTATGTACAGCCCTTAACAGATAAAATCCATTTTTTCAACTTTTTCTAACCTTAATGTGAATGACAATAAATCTGACATCTTGACTTAGTGCACATGATGAAAGCATACAAGCTAATTTAATTATCAGTGGGACAACAGAGACAAGTTACATCTATGCATCCCCTTATCTTCTCATCCACTGCAAGTTAGGGAGCTAATTTTTAAACCATTCAAACATGTCTGTGATACTACAATAGCGGAAAATGAGCGTACACTAGTGCAGCAACACTTAGCAGCTTTAATGTGACAGTTCTGTGTAAGATATTTGCCTTACAGACCACTGTAATATTCACCTTAATGTTAAAGCATAGCAAAGTTTTTGTTTTCCTCTGCAGGTCACCATGGGCTGATAGTAAGCTTCTAATACCACATTAGGTATGGAACATACTTTACATTCAGCCTACATTGTTTAAACCTGCATTTTAATGTTTAAACCCAAACTATAGCACTTCTGAAAATCATTACATACTCAAATTGCAAGTTAAGTTCTACTTCTAAACCATTACAGAATATACTAGCAGCGATATATTCACAGAATTAAAATAAAAGATTACGCCTCAGTAGATGATCATAATGTTTTGAACACATTAGCAAATTGGTTAATTGCAGAAATTCACTGGAACGTGGAGTTTTAGATGCTCTGATAAACTACAATTTAAAGAGAAAAAAGTATAGGACAATGATATGTTGCAAGATGTAAAACATTTAGTGTTACCACATAGACGGTGGACAGAACTCAAAGGTATTTCTGATCAACAAACAGCTTTTAAAAGTTGTTTGACACTTCACTCTGCCATGTTTACATTTTTGTGTGGCAACATAAAGCATGTTGCAGCCTTTAAAGCTGACAAAATGTTTTCATATATGTTTCATGGTGACTGTTATATGTGCTGCACTGCAAGATCTGGTAACAACAGCTGTTAAATGTACATATAATAAAGTATGTTGAAAGTCAGCACGTACAGCTTACCTTGACTTGGCTAAGGCCTTTGACACAATCCCCCACTCGGGCATCATCGAAAAGCTAACACAACTTGGCGTAAATCCCTATCTCATCAGGTGGGTGGCCAACTGGCTCACTGACAGGACCCGCAAGGTCAAAATAGGCACCTCCACCTCTAATAGCAGACCTGTCGCTACTGGAGTTCCCCAGGGATCTGTCCTGGGACCCCTACTGTTTGGCATCTACGTCTCAGAGGTCCAGGCAAAGACAAAAGGCCTATGGCTGACCAAGTTTGTGGACGACTGTAGGTTGGGTGCTGTCATTGACTCCCCAAATGATGTTAACATACTGCAAGAGGGTCTCACAACAACTAATGACTAGTGCCAAAGTTATGGCCTCAAGCTAAACACAAAAAAAGTATCATCATACCATTCAGCAGAAACATGGCTCCTACTGATTGCCATATCATTGGTAACTCCCTAAACACACAACCTGTGGTGAGAGACCTGAGTACTCAGGTTGATAACAATCTCACATTCAACCGTCATGTAGTGGCAGCAGTCAGAAAAGCCTTTTATTTAGTTCATCTCATAAGTAAAGGGATTGTATCCAGAAAAAAGGAAGTTATTACCTTTCTATACTTCTTCCTCATTAGACCAATAATTGAGCATAACGCCCCACTTGGTATGTACCTCTCGAAAAATCTGCACCAGCTGGAAAGGCCACAGAAATACCTCACAAACAAAATCCATGGCCTCCAACACCTGTCCTATGTGGACAGGCTCAAATCACTATCACTCTACTCTGTATCGTACAGATTGCTCAGAGGTGATCTGTGTCTCACCTACAAGGCAATCTCGGACCCTGCCCTACTAGAGATGCTCCATATTCGTAAGTCTAACTCCTCACGCATTACCCACTCAAAAAGCCTAAATCTAATATGCGACATCAAAACACAACCTGCTGGAGGGACAGGTTTGTTTCCAAGAGGCTGCCCTATCACTGGAATAGGCTTCCCATACACGTCAAACAGAGTACCTCGCTGACCCTCTTCAAGTCCAACCTTGATGAGTGGATGGGAAACCACAAATTTGTCCCAGGGGTTCCAGCTGTGTATCTCATTGACAGGGGTTTCAAGTGCTGACTGAGGTTTCTTTTTGGGGATAAACTCTTGGCTAGGCTTGTAAGGGCTCCAGGGCCATTAGCCTAGTAACCTCCTATTATCCTACGTTATGCTCCTTTCTGGCATCAAAATGTGCATAACAACTTTATCTTTTTGCTAATTTTGGAGCATAATCATCACACTCCAATTAGTACATAAGCAATATAATCAGGGAGCTCTACTCAGTGTATTATAATCATATAATGCAACATTTTACAAATATAATAACGTCTTTCCCATCTCTGAAACACTGTATACTCAGAATCCCAATAAAAGATATTAAAGGGTTCCTGATTTCCCTGTGAAACTGGACTACAACTAAATGATGAAGAACTGGTCTGAAATGTGGGGCACATTGCACAGAATTAATCAGTCATACTACTTACATTTCATAAGCTCAACAGCTCTGCATATTGTTTTTACTGTTCTTGTGTTGAATTTATACTGTTAGCACTCTTAAAAAGTTATTTTTGTTAAATTTAATTGTTAGGCTAACACACTTATAGCATTTACTGTTTGTTACTGTATCTTTTCTCCCTTCTCTGTGAAAAAAATATATATATATCCTTGTTTTTGAACTAGAATAGTCCAGTCTTCAGATTTTGCTGATCTCTGGGCTTTGTCTTGGTTCCTGTGCTATCCATACCCTTATTTGGATAAGAGGAAGCTTCTTTGTTTCACCAGTGGGAGTGGGGAGCACTGAGCAACCTATTTGTCCCTAGAGGATTGGTTCCAGCCCAGAAACATGTAGTTTATTGGCCATTTTGGGTCAATTCCTGGATCTTTTCAACCCCCTGCTATAAAGCCCCGTGAAGTTGCTCATAGAGCAGCATAGTTAATCAAGTTTAAACTATTTCTGGCTCCGTAAAGTCTGCTCTTCAACTTTTCCCTTAGAACTGTTCTACTTGCAATCTATACAGCCTATACTCTATCTGAAAAGCTCAGCACTTGCTCCTAAAGCATTTCTTTATACAAGTAAAGCACTCTTAAACCAAAGAAAGTACTTCATTCACCTAAATTCCCTTGAGTACCCATTTCCCTATAGGTCCTTTCTGACTCAGTTACACAGCAATCTTTTTCACTATTTCTAGCATGTCGAAGGGTCAGTTGCTGGCGTCCTCTCCTGTTCAGCTGGTGAATCTGGGAATCTTGAGGCAATGTTACAATTGCCTCATGTACACAACAACCCTCTTCTCCTCCCAACAAATACAAATATATGCGAGATGCAACTATATAGCCAAACTGGAGGCTGAGCTCCCTCAATTCAGTACTGGCAAGACCAGTCAGGAGGAGAAGGTAACCACGCACACCACAAACCCAGTCTCACATAGAACTATCACAATTGCAAACCAAACACATAAACACACAAAAACATACTAAAATCTACCAAAACAACAGAGGCCTCCAAAGCAGACACCTCTCAAGACATAGCACATGCAACACATAGTTCACATAGTCAGTGTGCTAAACAGTCAGGCCAAACAACATGCCAGACACACTTGTAATAGGTGACTCCATAGTCAGACACACCACCAGACTGAACAAGGAGAGGGTCACAGTAAGCTGCCTGTCGGAGCTAGAATCCACCACATAACACAAGCACTCAGGTCACTCCACAGCAAGTACAAATATGACTCAGTCATTGTACATGCCGGTGTGAATGACCTGAGACTACATGAAAAGAGACATAGACTGACCCTGAGCAGCATCTTACCCTCACCAAGAATGATGCCACAGTACAAAGACAAAATGATCAGTTTTAACAATTGGCTTAATTACTGGTGTCATTCTAAGGATCCAATGTCTGTCTGCTTGGGATGACATGGGATTGCTTGCACCTGTCACCCTGGATATTGGCCAAGGCTCTTGCCACCCCATAGTGCCTTTTAGGCAAGGCTCAAAGGACAAACCTACCTCCTAGAAAACACAAGTGGAAAAACTAAGGGTAATGCTGCTCAATGCCAGAAGTCTAAACCTCAAGATGTCAGTATGGAGAACATCGATGTCTGTGCAGTGACTGAAACCTGGTTCAAGGCTCCTGAGAGCACCCCAGCACTATCAGGTTTTACCTCATATCATGCTTTCCGTATCCATATTCATCAAAGAAACCCACACCTCCAGGTGAGACCATCCAGGTGCAACTAACCATAGGCAAAACTGCCTTACAGTTTGTAGCATGCTACCGACCACACTCTCAAACTCAGGAACCCCACACAGCCCTCCTGAAGACACTAGAGAGTATGAATGTCTCTCCAAATACCATTATATTGGGAGACTTCAACTAAAGGTTCCTAGAATTCATAAACTCAAATGCAATGGAACAACTGGTCACCATTCCCACAAGAGGAGACAATATACTAGACCTGATCATCACAAACATGGGGACAAAATGCTGTATATCCCTCTTTGGTAAGATCAGACCATAAATTAATCTCACTGGAAATCCACATAAAGACCACAGTGAAGAACTTCTCAAAAGCCAACTTCACACTTCTTAAGACTGAAATGGTATCCTTCAAGGCCCCTGGGCTAGTGGAAACCACAACCCACACTGCTGAATCCTTTGCAAATGCCTTCTACGGGCACCTTCAAGAATGCATGGATCATGCAATCCCAAATAAAACCAAGACCCATTCCCCCGTCTGGTGGACCCCAGCCATAAACAAACTCTACAACAGAAGGAGGAAGCTACTACATGACAGAGCAAAATAAGGCATCTTTGATCAGTACTAGCAAATCATCCAAGGCCAACTTTGAGAGAAAAATAAAGACACAAAAGACAATCACAAGGCCTTCTTTAGCTATGTTAGAAACCTGGGTGGAAACTCCCAGATATGCTCAGAGTTAGTCCAAAATGATACAAAATACACTGAACCCACTGACATTGCCAACATTCTGGCAGACAGGTTCAGTGAAGGAGAAATAACTATCCCAGCAGAGTGTAGCCTCCATTATATCTCAGATGCCCAGGTGAGCTAAAGCTAAAAACACAGCATCAATGGGACGGACCGGGCTGTGTGCTACATGAACTCAAGAGGAACTAAACCCACACATAAGGCTGCTGTTTAATCTTAGCCTTGTACCACTTCACAAAGATCATTATGGAACTCATAAACAAAGACATTGGGGACCTACAGACATTGGATCCTTTTGAAACAGTCACTAAGGCCATTGATAAGCAGTTCACACAGCCTACCTTGACCGCATCATAGACAAACTCACCAGCTTAAATGTAAACCCATATGTCACAAGATGGGACAGAACCCACAGGGTCAGAGTTGCTGGAGCTATGTCAGACTCAGTCCTGGGACCCCTCTTGTTTGCCAAAAATGTATAGTCATACCCTTTGGGAAAAACACAAATTACCACATAGGTGGTAATCCATTAAGAATGGAAGAGGTAATAAGGGACCCTGGGACCCAGGTTGACAGTAACCTCTCATTTGACACTCACATTGCCAAAGTGGTTAGGAAGACCTTCTATATTGCCCACCTTATCATGAAGGGTTTCACATCTAGATCAAGAGAGGTCATTGTGCCCTGTACTCTTCTCTTATCAGGCCAATAATTGAGTACAATGCCCCATTTGGGATGTATCTTACCCGTCACCTGCAGCAGTTGGAAAGACCACAAAAGTTCCTCACCAAGAGGATAAAGGGTCTTAAACATATGTCATATGCTGCCCGACTGAAAAACTCCAGCTCTATTCAGTAAGGCCATGTCCAATCCGAATTAATGGACATGCTCCACCTCAGTAAATCCAAATCCAAGAGACTTAAACCTCAACACAGAAATAAATAGGACGTGCTGGAGGGACAGATTCATAACCCAGAGCTCCTACACTCTGGAACAGAATCCCAATCCATGTTAGGCAGAGCCCTCACTGACTCTATTCAAGAGAAATCTTGGTGGATGGGAGATCGGTCATCTCTGTGTCACTACTAGACAGAGGCACAATAAACTAAACCCTAAAAGGGCGTAGTATTCTCATCCTAAGGGGTGGTGAACACACCACACACACTCTGCTATAAATAAATGCCTAGGGCAGATAGCCTAGTACGAACCTATGAACCTATAAGATAATCACAAAAATTTAAATCAGATAAGAAAACTGGTTATATGTGGAGCAAATAAGGAATTTCTAGTTGCAAAACTGCATACAATACTTATCTGGTACAGTATACAAATAAAAATAATTAATTCAATATTTATTTTACTCAGATCAGTTCTAATGTGAATCTGTTATATCTCTTTAGAGAATTTAAAATACCAAATGAATGAATACTGTCTACACATAAAAATAGGGATGCACCAGATTAAATATTACCTGTAAGAGTGTGAAGTTAAAGTCTTATACACTATTACATCTTCACCCTTTTTAAGGACTTACATATAATATTTTCTACAGCATTCAAGCATTTTGCATTTTGCAGTTGATAGAAAATATATTACTTTCACAAGTCCCACTGAACACTGGGAATTAACATACATAAAATTTTAAAAAATGACATTACTTTCACGAGCACAAATCCTGGGGAAACAATATAAAACATTTTGATGTTCATTAAAAAATACATTGCTTTCACAAGCACTACTGATAACTAGGAAGCAAAAGAGAAGAGACAGAGACAGAGAAAGGGAGAGAGAGCACACACACACAGATAAATGGACAATGCTCATATGAATAAACTTATGCTGACTATAAAGAAGAACAGAAGTAGTTTTTAGAAGTTCTACGGTCTTACAAGAGAAGTAAAGAAGTGCAGTGATGACATTGCCATGGCATAAAGGACATCAATAATGTTAGATACTGTGGCAGCCTTATTACTATTTCATTTGTTTATTTATTTATTTTACATTTGTTTACCAGGAAAGTCCGACTAGATATATGTCCATTTTCAGCGGAGGCCCAGGGAGAAAAGCTCCAGAAAGCAAAGTACAAATACATTAGGAACAATAGAAACATTTAGAGTTAAGTATAATATGCAGTTTTCAGTAGGGTTACAAGCATAGATAAAACATAGTAGACAACATCAAAATCATGAGGCTTCAGTTTCAGATGATAATACACGCAATTATGGGCTACATCCCTTCAAGAATTCATACATGTATTAGAGTATATGATTAAAATGCTTAGGGAGAGTTTGCAGGAACAGTGGGAGGTGATTATTCTGGGTTTAAGCAGGGATATTGCCAATGCTGTTGGAAGTGCAGTTTAAGGCTTTTTTTGAACTGGGTTAAGGATGATTGGTGAGTAAGTTTGGCCGCTAGCATATTTCAAGTTTTGCCTACTGAGTTGGCAAATAGAGACTCCCCAGCCACATTTATGCTCTTAGTTGTTTGTACCAGCAGTTTGTCAGCAGAGCTTTAGTGACCTCAGGTTGCTGTATGGTTTGATGATCTCATTTAGTGCTGGTGTTTTTTCGGGTTGATATAGTATTTTGTGGGTTATTACAAGTTGGTTGTATCAGAGAAGACTGGGCCATTCCAGCCATCCTATTTGAGTTAGGCTGATACAATGGTGGGTCCTAGAGGTAGCACCTGTAGCAAATCTAGCAATACGATTGTAACAACTAGCAAGTTTGGTAAGGGTGGCTTGGTTCAGGTTAGTGAAGTGGGGGGAGGCATAGATGAGGTTAAATAGTAGGTGGGACCGAGCGATAGTGGTTCTTGCAAAAGGAGTGAGGAAGGGTTTAATCCTGTATAGGGAGTCCAGTTTTTTGTTGACAGATTAGATGGTTTGATTGACATGGATATCATATTTTAGGGCGTTATCGACTGTGATGCCCAGGAGTTTTGTGTGAGTATCTGGGGATATAATTGTGCCATTGTTGGAACTTATAGTAAAGAGTGGTGAGGAGGATGTGCAGGTGGGGGAAAAGATGAGCAGTTTAGTTTTGTTGGGGTTTAATAGAAGCTGACAGTTTGCAAACCATTTTTCTACATCACTGAAAGTATTCTGGGTTAGGGTCATAAGCTCAGTTCAGGAGGAGGCGGTATATATTAAAGTAGAGTCATTCATGTATTGGATGCAGGTGGCCTTGGGAGTGATGGTGGGTAGGTCACTAATAAAGACTGAGAAGAGTAGTGTTCCTAGTATGGAGCCTTGGGGAACTCCTAGGGTAATGGGTAGACATGTGGATAGGGTATTCTGCCATAAAACTGCTTGTTGTCTATCAGACAGGTAAGATTGGAACCATTTAATAGAGCTACTATTCAGTTACAGTTCCTTCAGGGTATGGAGAAGCAGTTGGTGACTGACCATATCAAAGGCCTTAGAGACATCTAGGAAGAGAGCTGAGGTAAGTTTGTTATTGTTTCGGTTGATGTTGATAGAGTTAGAGAAGGATAGGAGGGCTGATGTGGTGCTGTGGTGTGGCCTAAAACCATGCTGAGAGTTGACTAGTAGTTTATTTTGGGTGTGATAGTGCATTAATTGGTTGTGGACGCACTTTTCCATAATTCTGGTCAGTGGTGATAATATGGCTATTGGTCGGAAGTTTGAGAGGTCTAAAGAATTCTCTCCTTTATGAAGGGGTATGACATGGGAAACCTTCCAGAGAGTGGGGATAGTGGCTTCAGTCAAGGTGCAGTTTATTATGATTGAGACAGGGTATGCAATGGCAACTGCCCCTTTTTGTAAATATTCTGTTGACCTAATGAAAAGTAATCAGACTATTTTCACACATACAACAGACTTGTGGCTACAGCTTTAAATGCTTTCTGCAATGCTTATCTGTTGCAGAAAAAGTTTCAGAAAGTGTCTTATTTGTCACTCCACAGAACCAAAATCTTAATCACTGTAAGAAGGAATAAGCAGAATTTTGCTTTTGACAGAAAAAAAACGAAATTATATTGCATTCAAAACTAGTCTATATTTCAGCTGAGCAAAGACAAGCATCATGGGACAGTCTGGGTGAAATGACTGTGTTTCAAAGAGAAAATATAATTAAACGAAACAGAGTACACCATATAACTTCTGAAAATTGCCAGTGCTTGCACAAGTGGTTATTTGTGCTGCTAAAGTAATACAACTTCTGGATGCTGTATTTTGTACACTTAAATGAATACAGCATTGAACCATGCAAACGTCAGAAGCATGGGACAACACAAGTTTTCTACAGTACTGTATGTTTTCCTTATAGCACTGATGCAGCATTTTTTTTATTTTAGCCCTCTTTTAGAACACACTGGGGTACTACTGTATTAAAAATAAGCATTGCTTTAAGGAATGCTGAAACAGCATGGTTTTAAAGAGACTGTTAATAAGTAAAAAAATGCCAGACATTTTGCTTTTCGTCTTCCCATGTTAAAAAATGCTTCTTCTTAATTTCTAGTCACACAATGGCATATGTATAAGATCATGAAGATTCACCAAGCACTACTTTCCTATTGCCCTTATCTATGGTAATGCATATTGATTTTTCATCCATTTGCATAATGGTCTGGACAAACTCGGCAAATTTTTGACTGACAAACAGAACAGTGTTGTAGTAATGCATGCATGTAACCCAAGACAAAAAAAAACACAGCTCTCAGTGTATAACCACAGCACAATGTTTTATTTTAAAAGACAAATTCAGGCAAGGAGTGAAGAAAGCATCTTATGCCCACCTTGACTTCAGGAAGGTTTCTTTCAATAATTAATCACTCGTGCATGGAAAATGGTTATGTTGATGAAACAATCTTCTTACACTCTTTGCAAAGTGGTACACATAATGCACTATATTCCTTTTTAGAAACTAACGACCATCAAGATGACTAAGTACACTTACAATTTATGCTATTGCTGGCTTTTTAATGCTTTTTAATGGCTGTCTGACATAACAAAACCAAGTATGGTACAACAGTCTGTAACGGGGTTTCTTTTTCTCATAATAATCTATAGTAACAATGCAGAGACACTGCTACACACTTTAGATAAGTCAGTGATGCATTGTTCCTTTATACTACTCACTCTGAGGCAAATAAAATTTCATTTTAACTAAATACATATTCTGCACTGCAGAAAGACTAAACTATCAACAATAACTTTAGCACACGGAGACACTGACCTTCCACATATAACTCCCATATAAAAATAGCTGCAGAGATCAGATGCCTCAGTGGTTGCTTTGAACAGGGACCTGAGTCACAATGCAGTGAGTTGTGCAAAAATAAAGAATGGCCCAAGCTAAGAATGACCCAACCAGCGCACTCACATTGATTAAGTGACTTACTCTGAAACATACAGTATACAAACAGAAACTAAGGGGATCAAGACCAGGACAATAGTATGAAGCCTATTTGCAGTGCATAGCTTTAATTATCTGTGATAAACTGCCACATTAACTGCTATACACAGGTGCATTACTTAGCTCAACTATGTTATTTGACCACCTTTCTTTCTATATGTGACTGATATACTGTTTGCTTCCCCAGGTCTCACCTGAAGAGTTTCCATCTCTGCTGAACCCATGTGATTATTGAGTTAGCTAACTAATACAAACATAAATAAATAACTTACTATCATTAAATAGAATGCTCTAATGCAACTGAAACCATGTACACTCCCAAAACAAACGAGCAAAACAAGAAAACAATATGCTTTCCATTGCTGTACAAATAGCTTACACTATGAAAGGATGCAAGCTTAAACTACATAACCAAATATGTGACAAACTACAGGCAGTGATTAACATCCACTGTTGTTTATGTTTTGTTACTATACATTTCTGTCGAATTATCTGTATGTAACTCCTCAGTTATTCAATTATTACACTTCACAGTACCTACCGATTATAATATTTCAGCCTTGTCACCATGACTGTGAATCCATGTCACCTACCATTCCTTAATAGTGGCAACAGTTTCCCTCAATATTTGTTAAGACTATTTACATTGCAGTTTTTACATATATCCCTGCTTCCCCCATTGTGGAATAGGATACCATAATGACTGTCCGGCAATTTGATGGACTGCACAGGCTCCCACAAAGCAATGGAAAAAGTCTGCTAATTGAGCAATCTGCTCATAGAACATAATACGCAGAACTTTAAGCTGAACTTATGAAATGCATGGATGCAGCAGTCTGTGAAAGTCCAAAACATCAACAA
>NC_056740.1:7125923-7140923 GCF_019279795.1 Protopterus annectens
ATTACCTTTCAGCAGTCCAAGAATCTCTTTAGTTTGCTTGGTTGGAAAGCCCCTGTTAAGAAACATGCTTCATAACACAACCACTTGTTCAAATTCATTATCACATGTGGTTAACCAACTCTCCTTATAGCTTTACTTACAATAATGTTTTAACTTTATTTATCTAAGGTGACCACTTTACAATACAAAAATCTGCAACTATAACAGGGCTTCTAGAAAACCCTAGTACCAAATATAACCATCAATTTATCTTTAAAAATGTCCACATCCAAAAACTACACAATATGTTTAGATTTGTTACAGAACAAACACTAAAATTTCAGTACAGTTATTGAATCACTTAAATAAATGTATGTGTGTCCCTCTCTCTCTGTTCCCTTCCATATACAAAAAATATAAATAAAACAAACATAAAAAATTACCCTAGCTTTATAAATGGGCTACCAACTGTAATTTCCCTCCTAGGTAGCCATAAAAATTTATTTGTAAAATGGGGGCCATCAGTGGGGACATGCTCTGGAATTCACATAAGAAATAGGCTTTAAGGAGAGCTCTCCAGACACAAGAAATGCATCTCACTTTTCCAATTAACATTTTTTCTAAGCAAGGCAGTGCATGACAAGTGTTTGACTATCACTGAAGTGTTTTCTTTACTTTCTGAAAGCAGAATATTGCTATATAATCTGACCTGTGAGTTTTGTCAGTCTGACCTGAAACATGGCAATATTGGCTCCTGATGGAGAGCATGACCAGCTAGACCTGTACAACAAGATTGCAACACTGCTACAGCAGGTGTTGGAGGGCACTATGACTATCAAGGATGCAAGCAACAGGCATGAAGCCAGTCGGAAAAAAAATAGTTTATAGGCTGTACTCTCATCAACAAGAACTAAAATCCCACAAATACACTGCAAATTGGATCTTTACTTCTTTAGCTCATAAACTGGATTTACAATTAAATGACTTGTAGAATCACAACAGACTAAACAATCTCAGATTTAATGGTCTGCCAGAAGCTGCAGAAGGATATTACCCAGCCGAGTTTACTCAACAAGAGCTGTGGCTATTGAAAAGGTCCACAGGATTATGCCTCACACAAGATTTTCCAACCTCCAACAACATTTTATACTGGATAGAGAGCTAATCTTGCACAGATTAAGAACCATGAGTACAGCTCAAAAATTCAGAAAGGAAGCACTTTTGTTCACCAAACTGAGTAATTTAATAAATCATATAATTATAAACATAAAATCACATTAAGCACTTTT
Source organism: Protopterus annectens (assembly GCF_019279795.1). Lineage (NCBI taxonomy): Eukaryota > Metazoa > Chordata > Ceratodontiformes > Protopteridae > Protopterus > Protopterus annectens. The sequence goes on from NC_056740.1 coordinate 7,127,192, forward strand.
GCCTCCACTTAAATCAGACATCATCAGAATGTAAATAAGTAATACATTCTAAAACATCAAACAATTATGAAGACCCAATCAATGAACAGTGTTATATCTAGTTACAAATGTACAATTAATAGAAATATTTTCATTCATTCCTGTTTTTGTCTGCTTCTAATAGTAATTGCCAATACAATTCCTGACAAAATAAAACAAAAATACTCCAACCACTGCCCCTTTCTTACTGACTCAATTTTCCAACACAAAAACACAAATTTATTATAATTAATACAAATGCTAACATGTTTTGAAAGTGTATTATTAGCATACATTTTCTTAATAACATGACGGTATTGCTGGATTCTTTTTTTATTATTTTAATTTTATCTGTATAAAATACTGGACAGGACAAACAGATGGCAATGTTCACCACTCCTTTAGTTTTATAGTCATGTCTAGGGTCTATATTAGAACACCGAACTTTCAAAATTTCGAGTGTTCTAATATCGGCCAAGAAACAGAAAACCGACTTTTTTCCTAGGGAAAGAATTCGGTTGTCCGTTTCTGTTGCTTTGGTATTTTCAGCGCTGTGGTGGAAATTTACGGGTCGGGTTCATGTAAGTGTGCAATTGTGTGGACGTGAGGGTTAGGGAGGGTTAGATGAGTTAGGGTTAGGGCGCGGGTCAGGTAAGTGTGCGATTGTGTGGACGTGAGGGTTAGGGCACAGGTGAGGTGACTCTGCGATAGTGACGGACCTTAGGGTTAGGGTTTGGGTTAAGGTAAGTGGATAGTTAGTGGTGTATGTATAGTTTAGTGTAGGGATAGGTGTAAGAGATTATGTGCATGTGTGTGAATTGCTGTTTGTTTAGTGTGCTTGTGTTGTGTTTATGTGTTTTGGAACAACACATTTTTTCCCTAGGAAAAATTTCCTTATTAACAAAAACAGAATGTTCGCTAAGAAACTGGCTGTTGAGTATATTTCTCTTCACATTGTATGGATGATTACTATTATAATGTAAATACATATTACTAAAGGTGGGTTTACTAAAAATGTTTGATTCAAACTTATGTACTATTCTCTAAATCCACAAAATGAAGTGAAATACACTGGTGAAAATATGCATCCTCTAACATACCAAATCTACCACAGAACACAAATAATGACTGAAGATTAAACACAAGCACTGCAATAATAAAACCAAAATAAAACCAACACAATTTTATAAAGAACAAATAAAATCCTTCAAACAACAGGATGTAAATCCTCACAAACCAACAGGATGAGCACTTTCGGCTATGCCTTCATCAGACCCTGTTCACACTAAAACACCTCCCTTGCATGTCTGTGAAAATGAAGTAGCACAACTATGATATGGACGTGACAATAATCATGGTTTTACAACTTGAATCAACATAAAAGAAGCACTAAAAAGTTGTCACAGAACAGAGATTTAACATCAAACCACCTGATAAGGGAGGAGCTATCACCATAATGCAAACTACAGACTATCATGACAGAATGCTGAAAATGCTTTGTGATGAGACTACATACAAGAAGATACCTAAATGAGAAGTACAGACCACAATAAAGAAAGTTAATGACACCTTCTATGAGATGATAATGATAAGAGGCATCACAGAAGCCTTGTATGACTACTTGAGAGTTAACAATCCAGTAACTCCGGTTATTAGTGGATTACCAAAAATACACAAAAATAGAGATGATCCACCGCTACATCTGATAGTATCTGATAGAGGCTGGCTCACTGAGTCAGCTTCCATTTTTGTGGAATTTCAACAGAAGAAGGCTCTACCTGAGATGAAAACAGTTCTAAGAGGTATGTCTTATTTCCCACATATATTACATGATTGTGTAATGAATTTGAATGGAAGAGAAGGCATTATACTAGTAACAATGGATGTAAAAAGTTTATTTACAGTGATACCAATGAATATGGGATAAGATCTATTCAGGAACTTTTGAGAACACATACGGATTTTGATGGCCCTACTATCTCACAAATCTGCTCATTAATGAGAATTATACTGGAGAATAACATCTTTGTCTATGGAACTGACCATTATTGGCAAAAGTGGGGCATAGCTATAGGCACTTCATGTGCCAATAGTTATAACAATTTGGTCATGGCGTATTGGGAAAATTAGTTTGTATTAAGTGAACAGAATCATTGGCTGAGAGATGTCATCTTCTATAGTAGATTGATTGATGACAAATGTGTTTTATGGAGAGGTAATGAGAATGAACTATTTTGTGGAGTACTAGGTGAGTACTACATCATTCTTGGAGTTTGATGTCAGGAGTTCCAAGGAAGAAATAGACTTTTTGGATGTGAGTGTCTTATTGGACGAAGACAGTCAATTTAATACATGTCTCTATAGAAAAGAATGTTGGAGATATCATAAATTGGATAGAACAAGTATGCATCCTAAACATGTGTATCCACAAATAATAAATGGCCAAATGCTACATGTATCCAGGCTTTGCACTGATGATGAAGTGCACCAACATGAATTAGAACAATTACAGAACGATTTACCTACCAAGGCTATAAAGATTTTGAAATTCTATGGGGAGCCATGAAGATGAAGTTACAGAGAAATGATAGAGGGAGACTTTATTTTTCAGTCTGAAGAAAGGATGATATGGAAAAACAAAACAGAGAACTAAGTGGCATGAGATATTTACTAACACACAGTAGCAACATATCAGCCATTTGTGAAATTATTAGGAAGAATTGCAAGATTTTAACTTCAGATGATAGCCTAAGACATATTGTTGGTGATATCCCCAGAATCACTTTTAAGAATAAATTGAATCTAAAGCGATTGTTATATCACAAACAATATACTGTTCCAAAAAGCCTTAAGATGGGCATTTCCATGTAGAAGTTACAAAGCATGTATTTATATAGATACAAGCAATTGTTTCGAACATCCTGTAACTAGTCGGACATACAAAGTAAAGACACATGTGGATTGTAGTACTAAGAACATAGTATATGCAGCTACTTGTTATGGCTGCTCAGGATTTTATGTTGGGAAAATCAATATGCGCCACCTTAGTGATATTAGACTTAATGTACAGACTAATGCTTTATCACAGCATATTCAAAAGTATCCTGGACATAAATTCTCTTTCCTAGCCTTGGAAAGAGTGCTAGATAATATAAGAGGTGGAAATCTATCAAATAAAACTGAAGTCTTGGAAACATGCTGGATAGCTGATTTACAGGCAGACAGGTGCCCTGGTCTTAATGGAGTGGTGCCTTTAAAACCTACATTAAAAAGCAGGAAGCTCAGGAGGTGATTTGACTTGATTGGATTAGCAACAATATAAAAAAAGGGAGGTGTTTTAATGTGAACAGGATCTGATGAAGGCACAGCCAAAAGCACTCATCCTGTTTGTTTGTGAGGATTTACATCCTGTTGTTTGAAGGATTTTATTTGTTCTTTATTAAATTGTGCTGGTTTTATTTTGATTTTATCTGCTGAACATGCATTCTACTCTCTCTTCGTGGTGATGTTGAGGTGTTTGTGTTAAATCTACCACAGTGGGAGAAATAAAACTAAACCTCCAACACAACATCTCTCAACCATAAAAGGCCTTAAAAGTTAAGACTAAAAATAAAGTAAAAGAAAGAATATATCAACTCTTATGCTATTAAGAAAAAGGATGTTAATAATGCAATTGCAAAATATGCTAACATTTGTATTCATTTTAATAAATGTGTGTTTTTTTGTGTTGGAAAAGCTGAGTCACGAAGAAAGGGATGGTGATTAGTCATTTTATTATGTAAGAATTGTACTGGCAATTAGCATTAGAAGCAGACAAAAAAGCAGGAATTAATGAAAATATTTTTATTAATGTTATATTAGTAACTAGACATAGCACTCTTTGTTGATTAGATCTTAACAACTGCTTGACAATTTAGAATGTATTTAAGGATGGTTCTGTTCTGATTTATTTACATTCTGATTTAAGTGGAGATGAAAGCTTGCAATTTGATTTTATGGTTATACTTGTGATTTATTAAATTATTCAGATCAGTAAATAACACTTCCTTTCTGTGTTTTTGAGTTGTAATTTATTCGAGTGCATTTTTTCAGGAGCAGTTAGCACTTTTTGTGTTATTTGAGCTAAATGTGCAGTATTTATCTTGGCTGGATTGCTGATGAGGGCAGCTCCCAACTACTGCAATAGTCTATTTGCAAAAAAGATGACCACAGTACCAATAATGGTCATATAAGAGATACGGGGATCACATTCCAGCCTCTGTTCCCTGCCATTCTCCATTTCTCATACAAAGGTAAGACCCTAATGTTTGATCTACTGTTAGAGGCAGAAGCTTTTTAGATGCTTTTAGATGATTTGCAATTATCCCAATAACAAGAATCGCACAATTAACCTAAGTCAGTACAAATGAGTACCCCTATAAATAAAAGGCAAAAAGGAACTAACCAGGCACCCCAAGATAAAATCCCACTCCAAAAGAAGTAGCAAGTGGCAGGGTCATCCCATAACACACTGGCAGATCATATTGGTCAGCACTACAATAGAGATAAGGTCTTTTCTCTACCACCATTAAAGCTACAAATCAGTTTACCCCACTTGCCATCTGATTAGATCTAGACAAGGAAAATCTTCATTTCTTATAACAGATCCATTCCTAGAAGGCATTCAGGTCATGAACATCTATGTTGAGAAGGGCACTGTTCCCAACCAATTTGATGGACTCTCAGGTGAATCTTAGATGCTTTCCAATTGACAGCTTATTTTATCTTTATAAAGCAAAACTTACTATCTAACTGGGTTTTAGTAGTATGGTTAGATTGCTTATCTACTAGTGTTAAGTGCCCACACTATGCTGGTCTAGATAGGGGGGTGGGGGTGCTAGCACTGACATGTACTTTACCAAATGTGTGATAGCATTATACAGTGACAAAAGACAAATTATTATCCCAGGGATAAAAATTCAAAGGGGAATATTCCAGGGTGACTCTTTGTCACCGCTGCTATTCTGCCTTGCCCTTAACCCATTAAGCTGTCTACTTAACAGCTTAGGCCATGACTATAATTTGGCTCCTAGAAAACAACAAAGTGTAAAGACTTCACATCTTCTCTTTGTCAATGATTTAAAACTGTATAGTTCATTAGATGAGGAACTAAAAGCACAACTGCAAGTTGTCAAAACTTTTTCAGATGATATAAGAATGTCATTTGGTCTTGATAAATGTGCAAAAGCAACCTATAAAGCAGAACATGGACCGAAGCTCCAAAGGTGGTGATGCCTCCAAATTCATAAAGGATATGCACACCTCCAGACTAGTAGCCCAGCATAACGCATCTGCGATACTTCAGGTACAACTAACATTGAGTAAGATGACGATTCAGGTCGTAGCCTGCTATAGGTCAACAACCATGTCCTAAGACTCTCACTCCACGTTCCTAAGCACCCTGGAAACTATTAGGGTCCAGCCCAACACTCTCATACTAGGTGACTTCAACTAGCCCTCCATCAACTGGGAAAGCTGCTCATGCACCAATACACTGAGCCAACGCTTCCTGGAATTCATCAATTCTAATGACCTGAACCAGCTCATTCTTACCCCCAGTAGAGGAAGCAACATCCTTGACCTGGTTATTACTAACATGGGCAACCACTGCTCTACACCAATAGTCAATTCATCCCTGGTTAGATTCGACCACAAACTAATCATCATGGAAATCCACATCTCACCTGCACCCCCTACAAAGGTAACCACCATGAAAAACTTCTACAAAGCCGACTTTGGACTCCTAAAAACAGAGGTGGCTAACTTCACAGCACCCATGTCAATGGAAAATAAATGCTTCACTGCCAAATCACACACCAGTACACTGTACGAACATGTACGTAAATACATGGAACTAGCCATACCCAACATAACCAAGATGCTCTCCTCCAAAAAAAGGAAGCCAATCTGGTTGTCCCCTGGATTAATAAACTCTACAACAGAAGGAAGAAACTGTTGCAGAAAATGATGAAGTCGCAAGACTGGGAAAAAACCCTTATTAGCCTCAACAAAAAGTTAAGATCCCTCATCATAACCTCTAAAGAGAGCTATGAAGGCAGAATAGCAGCAGACAATAAAAACAAACACAAAGCCTTCCATAGTTATATCAAGAATCTCCATAGCAATAACCAGGTTTTCTCTGAGTTACTGCACAATGGTACCTCCTATACTGAGCCAACAGATATTGCCAACATATTGGCCGACAGATTCAGTGCCAACTTTACCCCCCCCCAAAGGACCAATCACAATACCGGAGGGATGCCAGGCACCCAGCATTACTGCAGCACAGGTTAAAGCTGCATTGTCAAAGGCCAAGAATACAGCTTCCATGGGACCTGAAAATATCCCTGGATGTGTTCTACATGAACTACAATGTGAACTGGCAACACATTTGTGTGACCTGTTCAATCACAGCCTCACCTCAGGCTTTGTCCCTATTGAATGGCACACTGCTACAGTCATCCCTCTCCATAAAGGGGGAGCAACTACAAACCCTGGGAATTATTGCCCCATTAGCTTGACGAGTCTGATATGTAAGGCTATGCAGCGCATCATCATGGACCTAATTAGTAAGGATATAGGGAATCTCCAAACTCTAGATCCCATGCAATTTTGTTTTGTGAAATGTAGACCATGCCTGCTCAACCTGGTTGAATTCTTTGAGTCAGTCATCAGAGCTGTGGATGAGGACAAGGGAGTTCATACAGCCTACCTCGATCTGGCCAAGGCCTTTGATACCATTCCCCACTCAGGAATTATTAATAAACTCACCAAACTAGGCATCAACCCCTATATCACTAGGTGCATTGCAAATTGGCTCACAGATAGAACCCACAGTGTGAAAGTAGTGGACTCCAAGTCAGACTGCTGACCAGTCACAAGTGGAGTCCCACAGGGATTGGTCCTGGGACCTCTCCTGTTTGGAATCTACTTCTCAGAAGTCCAGGCCAACACGGAGGGACTATGGTTGACCAAGTTCACAGACGACTGCAAGCTGGGAGCCATTATTAACTCCCCAAGTGATGTAGACATCCTACAGAAAGGCCTAACTGAGACCAATACCAGGAGTTGAAACCATGGCCTTAAGCTTAATGCCAAAAAATGCATCGTCATCCCCTTTGGGAAAAACTCAGTTTTTACTAATTACATCGATGGGAGCCCACTGAACACTGAAGGCATTATAAAAGTCTGGGGACACAGGTTGACAGCAACCTCTCCTTCAACCACCACATTGCCACTGTGGTCAGAAAGTCCTTCTATGTGGCAAATCTCATTATCAAGGGTTTTGCATCCAAGAAAAAAGAGATCATCATCTCTCTCTACTCTTCCCTCATTAGACCAATTATCAAGTATAATGCCCCATTTGGCATGTACCTCACTAGACACATGCAACAGCTGGAAAGGCAACAAAAGTACCTCACAAAGAGGATTCTGGTCCTTAAACACATGTCCTACATGGACAGACTCAAAAAACTCCAGCTATTCTCTGTCTCATATCGTCTACTAAGAGGCGATCTCTGCTTGACTTACAAAGCCATGTCTGACCCAGCTTTGTTAGAAATGCTACGTCTAAAGAAATCCCAATCCCTCCACACCACATGCTCCAGAGACCTCAACCTCATTACCACAATCAACAGAGCATGCTGGAGGAACAGGTTCATAACCCAGAGACTGCCCATGCTCTGGAATAGACTGCCCATACATGTCAAGCAGTGCACCTCACTGGCCCTCTTCAAGAGAAATCTTGATGAGTGGATGGGAACTAGAAAGTTCACCCCGGTGATCACTCCAGTGGCTCTACTTGATAGAGGCATGGGGAACTAACATCAGGCAACACAATACCAGGGCATTTCTATGGACTAGGCTTGTAAAGGCTCCAGGGCCATTAGCCTAGTACACACCTATGAGTCTATGAAAACTGCAGCACCAAGAAAACATCAGTTTGGGACAAGGATGTGATATAAAAGAACTTGAGCAAGAGGGAGTGTATAAATATTTGGGAACTGATGAAGGATCAACAATAAAACATGAACAAATACGAATAAAACTTAGTGAGGAATACTTTAGAAGACTTACATTAATCCTGACAACAGAGCTGACATCTAGGAACAAACTTCAAGTTATAAACCAATTTGTTCTTCCTGTCCTAACTTACAGTTTTGGAGTGATTGACTGGCCCCAAAATATGTTGGATAGATTAGACAGGAAAACATGAAGGATGCTTCATGCTCACCAAATGATTTATAAAAATCAGTGCATACCAAGATTATATATTCCTCATTATGAAGGAGGGATGGGCCACCTTGAAATTGATTACATGTATAGAGCTGCAATCATGGGACTGCACACATATCTGCTGACCTTACAAGACCCAAACATAATGTAAGTTTTGAAACATGAGTAGAATAAATCTAAGATGATGTCTCTGCTTAATCTAGCAGAAGCATATTGGCATCAATCAGGAATGGAAATCAAACCAGAAGTAGATAAAAATCAGGCAGAAACTGAATGTGCCAAAAAACAAAAGAAAAAATATATGGTAAAAGACCAGATGAGAAGGCAAGAAATGTGGAGAATGCATAAATATAGTTACAAGTATAAAAAACTTCTGGAAGAAGAGATGAAAGGTTAATATTGGCGGCCCAAGACACTGGGCTACATACATGTTGGTTTACAAAGTCCATTGAGAAACACACAAATGTAGGTTTTGTAAAATAAAATTGTTGTGACATACTAATGGCAGAAGGACTGTATACTGAAAGGCATAATAATGTGGCAAGACTGTTGCACTGGGGATTGTGCAAACATTATGGTATTGAAGTGCCTGAACAACACTGGAAATATGAGCCAGAAAGCATCACAGAAAATGACAAAGTCTACATCACATGGGATCACCCATTACCAAAAGTTCAAAAGATAGATGATCTGATATAGTGGTCCATGAAAAGAAGAAAAAAGTAGCATTGATCATTGAAATCACCACACCCATTGGGTACAGTGTCTTGTGTAGAGAGAGATACAAAGTCATAAAAGATCAGGATTTGCAGGCAGAAATATGGAAGAAAGATACCCAGGCAGTTCCAATAGTAGAAGGAGCAACAGGTCTTATAAAAAAGAATCTACAATCATATTTAGATATGTTACCAATACATGTAACTCCATACGAATTGCAGAAGAGGTCATTACTGGGCAAATTGCTGGTGCTGCAAAGAGCACTTCTGGCTGACATCAAAGACTGAAACAATACTAATTTCATGAACTTTAGTTGTACTTTGACTTAGGAATGAGGTGTATTCCTGTCATGGTATTAGAAACCCAAAAGACTTCGAGAAATTAAAAAGAGAGCTAAGGTCAACACTCACACTAGCTTTTGCAAAGTTTAAAATAATGCACAAATAGCAATACACCCTCATTTCTAAAAAAATCATGATTTTGTTGTAGATGTCAATACAGACTGCATATTCTGTGATCATGTCATGAAATGAACAATTCTGGAAAAAAGTTATTGACACAGCCATGTGGGCAACTCACGCTCAGTTAGCAGACAATAATTATCCAATCATTTGGCTGTTGAGATCAGAAGGGAATCTGCTTAATCAATCCATGGACGTATCTGAAAGGACCAATATATTAATTATAACTGCATGTGCTCTGTTCTATTTCAAAAACAGAATAGCCTATTTTCAGATCCTTTAAGTTCACACTTTTCCACATATTAGAATAAGCCTGGGACTCACATCAAGAATCACACATATGCCAAAGAATGTAATGATTTCTGTTAATTCTTTCTTTTTAGTCTGGATTATAGTTCTATACTAAGTTTAAATATTTATATAAGACATTTTGGTAGAATTTGCAAATATTGCAAGGAATGTTTAAAATACTATTATCTTGTGCTTAGGATATTCTTTCTCAAATTTTACTTGAGAAAGTTGTATAATTGCTGCTGTTCTAGACTGTTAAGAATTATATTTCTATATTTTTCTTTATGGATGTTAAATATAATGGTAACAATTTATCTCAAATAAAAGTCTTGCTATATATATATATATCTTTATCTATATATCTGTATCTATATCTATATCTATCTTTATCTATCTATATATAGATAGATATAGGCTTTTAGGTTTGATGCTACTTAAGTATTTGTTGTAATCAGCCTCCTGAATGAGTGTAAAGCTAGCATATATTACATGTATAAACCAATCACAGAACCAGCTGGACTTACTTTTAAAGTAATAGCTTTATTATGTGTGTGCTCCAACCTTCTGAATGTTAGTTTTAGTGCCACATAGCACTACAGTATCTGTATACAGCAGAATTGGCACAGTGCTCTCCACCAGCTCATTGACCTAAAGCATATATTATAAATATGCATTGTTTAGAACCTTTGTCATTCTGCATGAATACATGAGAAAACGAGCAGGTTTTCCACGTGTTATGTAACCTACTGACTGTGTAAAGCTGGCGACTTCTGTAGTGTCGAGTTGATCCCAGTGCTTGAAACTAGCTACAAACAAATACGGAATACCCCTGGTGTTAAGAAAGTACTTAAATCCCCATTTAGAACATGAAATCACTCTCTTATTTATGTAACTGTAGCTTGCACCCATTAATGGAAGCCTGTTTCCTTGTTTGAAGCTTCTACCGAGCTACTGTTTGCTAGGCATCTGTAAATGGAGAAAGCTTACTATAGTCCAACAGACAGTTGATTTTAATAAATTAAGTTATTCCTGGTGTATCACCACTACTTGCGATAAGAATTGGCTGTTATCTTAACTACTTGTTGCAGATGTAAACGCTATGTCCTAGAAGTGGTCATATTGGGATTTGGTAGTGCTCACTAGCTAAAATGAACAGAGCCAAATAACGTAAAGTTCTAAGAGTAAATGGAGTGCAGAAGCTGCCGGAAATTATTCCTCTGTATTTTTTATAACAGTCTAGTTTAAACCCAGCCAGTCAAGTACTATCACTACCTCAAGTGGAAATAAGTCATTAAGACACAACTTGCAGGTTTCCTAGGAACCTTGAATGACTGATTGCAAGAATATCTCGCTGACTGTATACCAGGCTGTTTTTAACTAGCTGCAAAGTAGTAAAGAGTGATATTTACATGTATTTTACCTAACTAGTCTACCAATTGTGTTTTCAACTGTATTGCTTCTGTTTATTACAATATTTTTCTTTTAATATCTTATTTCAGCCCCTAATTACTTTTCTGATTTCTTACCCCAAGTGTGCTACAAACAGGACTTTTGAAACCCTTCAGGCAAACTGCTGATACTGTTTCTTCCAACCACCTTCAACCTCCAATGGCCATTGCAAGCTAACATGTATGTTCCTACTGAATAGAATTGCTGACCATTATATTGAACTGTCCAAGTGTTTTAATTTTGACTGATGCTTTCCTGCCTATAGTATAGGGACACCAGCAGCTCAAACAATCTTGCCCCATAGCTTCCCTGGTGCATCTTATACCCTCACTCCTCTCCAGCCCTGCTCTTAAAATACCTCTTACCATACCTCACTCCACATCTGTGGTGTATGAGCTTCTGTCTAATATACAGGATAGCTCTATCTACTACTCTTCACTCTCCCAATACACTATACCTGCCTGTGTCGTACTTCTTTAATGCTACCACCTCTCTGCCTGTAGAACCTAGTCTACACTCTCTCCCTACTCTTGTTCTTCTACCCTCTCTACTCTGAAAGTCTCCAGCTGCAAGTTCCCCCTTCCTAAACTCTCTGTTACCTATACTTGCCTGTACTGTATCTGTGACTGACTGATTGTCTCTATTTTTGTGCAGAAACTGGTCCTTGGAATAGCCCCACTCCATTCGCCCTTGCTACACTCGGGCTCACTTCGCTCCCCTACCCTACCCCTATTCCCACCCACCCCCAATATTCTGTAATTTATACTTCACTAGCCCCTCCCCTTGCCAACGCACCCCTCCATTATTCAATAAGCACCTCTCTTAACTACACTGCTCCTTCTGCCTTGTCCCACCAATTACACATTACTTCTTGATCCCAATTCCCTGCTGCCCCCTTCTTAGAACAGATTAACTCCTACCATTAATAATTTCTTATCTTTCCCTTTCCTCCTTTAACCTTCCCTCACACCTTTATCAAATCACTCTAACCAGCCCAGCCTCAGGTCCACCATTCACCTATAAGGAAAAGTAGTAGGTTCCTACTATTCCTATATTTTGACTCCATACTTACAAAACCTACAACATGACCCAGCTAATCATACTAGGTTTACTAAAAATATACTTGCCACTCTTACACCTACCTTTGCTTCTCATCTCATTTCACATAACCACTTATGAAAATCAGTGCTACCTAGGTTTCCACTACCCAAAGTCCCAAACGTCCACCCCACTAACCTCTAGCATTCTCCCCCACTTTAAAATCCTCCTCCCACCCTATTACTCACCCCCCTAACTACCATTAACCAAATACAAGGAATAACTCCAACCCTTAAAGTCAAACACTATCAAAAACTTATGAACAAACTACTGAAACTCATAATCCACTTAAAGCGCAACCTCCTAAAGGACGGAGATGTCCACCCAAATCCTGGTCCATCCTTAACAGACACCCCTAGCTCCCAACCTCCAAACACTGCTAACCTAACCCTGTCAAACCACCCCCATAACACATTCCTGGCCTGCCATCTTAACATACATGGCTTAAATAACAAAGTCCATAACCTTCATACCCTCTTAGCTATTTATACACCTGACATATTCTGCCTTACTGAAACCTGGCTAAAACCTTCTACTAAAGATAATAAGGTAACTCCTCCTGGTTATAATATACTCAGATCAGATCAGAATACAAGGAAGGGTGGTGGGGTAGCTGTCTTATACAAGTTTTCCTTCACTGTAACAAAAGAAACCAAGCAACCCTCCCAGATTGAAAATGCAGAACTCCTTATCACCAAGGTACAAATCAACAAAAACAAATGTATATATATATATACAGTGTCTGTCTTTACATTCCACTTGGCAAAAACACTAGAACCCTAGAGGATATCCTACTTTGGCTATCCACCAACTATCCCTAAGAAACCATTGTACTAGGAGATGTCAACATTGATTGGAGCACCTGTTCCTGTGACTCTCCAACTACTCATGTTAACCTACATGGGTTTACTCAAACCATATCCTCCCCCACCAGGATCAGTAAACCCATTAACAAGGAAAGCACCCTTGCATGGATACTTATCAATAATCACCCCCATCTGTACAAGTCAGGGACCCTACCAGATAACCTAAGTGACCACTGTCTCATTTATATTATTAAGCTTAGAGAGGTCTATCCCAACAAGCCCACCTACAAAACTATTAGAAGTAAGAAAAAATGTAACCTTATAGACTTTCAAAACTTAAAGCCTGCCTGTAGACAGTCCTAAAACAGCTTCCACTGGATGAAGCAGTACACTATTTTAATACTAAATTCCTTACCATCCTTGATTCCCATGCACCTACCAGAACTATTAAAGTTAAGACAAATACTGCTCCATGGCTATCACAAGACACCAAAGCTAAAATCTTACTTAGAACCAAAGGATGGTCCACCTGGCACACTACTAACTCCCCAAAGGACCAACTCAGATTACAACAAATAAGAAACACCACCAAAAAAAACATCATTCTAGATAAGAAAA